>NC_089505.1:261690689-261913189 GCF_036850995.1 Saccopteryx leptura | reverse complement strand
AGTCACTCCTCAGTCTCTTCTTGATTCCAGCCCTTTTTGGGTCTTACCCTTTGTCCACACATAGTTATTAGTTCCAAGTTACAGGAGCCTGCATTTTTTTTTTTAAATTTGTCTCTTTCTGTTGAACTTCTCTTCACTTTTATTGCATATTGCTAGCCTTATATAGAGATGGAGTTCAGGTGAGAATCTGATAATTTTTGAACTGGTGAACAAAGTTGTTGTCTTTCACTTTTCAACATCGTGAATATGTTTACATTCTAGTAGATGAAGAGACATATAAATAGTTAATTTCAATAGCATGTGGCAAATGCTAGTTAATATGGAGAAATAAAAGGTATGAATGAAGATACATAAAGGTATATAAACACAGTGAAAAGAAAGAAGGACCCTCAAAAACTGAAGGAAGACATTTGAATGACTGAGGAGAGTCACCAAAATAAATAGAAAATTTTCAGAAAATACAGTATGTTCAGAAAAACTTGATGCAATTTCATTTTGATAAAGGATGTGATGGGTGCTAAAGAGTGGAGGGAGTTGGGGTTGGAGGGGCAGGTAAACAAATGTGTGAATATGAAGATTAAGAGGAGGGCAGTGATAGAGACAGTACATTAAGATTCAGTAGTCACTTCAATGGGTGGCATTAAACCAAGCGAGAGAATATATACATGATAAGACTGGTCTGACAAGGGCTGACATTTAAGGAGTGGGCAGGAGAGAAAGCACTGAAGGAAGCTACAAAGAAATAGATGTTTAAGTGGAAAACAAAAGAGTGGCTAGTAGTTTCCAGTTGAGCAGGAGAGGTTGAGGGTGAATAGAATAGAACAATACCTCCTCCCACGGAGTTAACAGTATGGATGTTGCTGTTAACTTTTTTCCAGAACAATTTCAATAGGGTAGTGGGAACAGATAACAGAGATGTGAGGATAGGAAATGAGAAAGCAAAGACTGGTTACTAACTATGCTTTAAGAGCATTGGCTATGAAGGGTCAAGAGAGAAGAGCCACATCTAAAGGAATAAACAAGTTAAATATGAAGGAAATAGACTGGTGTTTGACAGAACAGGTTTTAGAGGATAGAAGATGAAGAATACAGGTGGTCGGCTGTCCTTGATTGACACAAGTGAAACCTTGTCTTTGGAAAGTTTGAGAGAGAATGTAGAAAGGGAGACTCATGGACTTAAATTTGCAGAGAATGGAACGCAAAATTCAGGTAATTTCATGCCTGTTGGCCTCAGTGGTTTGAGAAGATTAGAAGATGAGGTCACTTTCTGAAAATGGTGAGTGTACAGATTTAAAGAGTATGGGGACATTTGAGATCAGGAGCTGAAGAGAAGAAATAAAATGAAGTAATTATATTGTTGAGCATACTGAGGACCCATTTGAAGTTGGAGACTTATAGTGTTATCAATCTGTGCTGAAAGTTGGGTATGAAAATAGATATAGACTATGGGATTGATCTAGGTTGTTGGTTAAGGAGTTGAGGTGTTGGTGACAGAATACTTCAAGGGTCCATCAAATGATAGACTGAAAGACAATGAAAAATGAGGGGTTGGGGAGTAGCATCACTTTGAGGGTGAAGAGAAGATATAGTAGGAGTGAGGGCTTGAGAGAGAAAAAGGAGAGTCAGTCACTGAGTGGGTCACTGGAGACTAAGACTGTGGTACAGAACTGTTATGAATGATAACAAAGTCCAGTGTGTGGCCATGGGGCTGGTGGCAGAGTGGCACAAAGCTGTATATCATGGGGGATGAGATGGCCAGGAATATTGACCAGGACTCAATATCTCCAAATGGAACTCCTTCCCTTCCTCTTTAGACTGTCTCCTTTTTCCCTATCTTAGTAAATGGCACCACCATTTACTGTTGCTCGTGAAAGAAACTTGGAGGTTTTCCTTGTTGTTTCCTTCTCCTCCACCTCCCCATAACAAATGGGTTAACTACTGTAAGTCATGTAGTTCATCCTACATTTTCATAAATCTGTTCAGTTCTTTTGGACTCACTACTACAATGCTAGTCTCCCATCTCTTGAACTACTACTGGTTTCTTGCTCCATTTCAATCCAGGCTCTACAGTGTAGCCACACATCTTTTTTTTTTTTTTTTTTTTTACAGAGACAGAGAGAGAGAGAGTCAGAGAGAGGGACAGATAGGGAGAGAAATGAGAAGCATCAATTCTTCATTGCGGTTCCTTAGTCGTTTATTTATTGTTTTCTCATATGTGCCTTGACCTGGGAGCTACAGCAGAGTCAGTGACCCCTTGCTCGAGCCAGTGACCTTAGGCTTAAGCCAACGACCATGGGGTCATGTTTATGATCCCATGCTCAAGCCAGCGACCCTGCACTCTAGTTAGTAACCTTGGAGTTTCGAACCTGGGTCCTCTGCATCCCAGTCTGATGCTCTATCCACTGCACCACTGCCTGGTCAGGCACCACACACCTTTTTAACATGCAAATCTGATAATGATGCGTTCACCTGAAACCCTTAATATGGTCTGTAAGGCATTGTGTAATCCCGGCCTTGTTCATCTCTCTCCAAGCTCCTCTCAAGCCACTCTGCCTATGTATAGCACTTGGAGTTCCAGACAAACTGGTCCTCTTCTAATTCCTTCCATTTACTAGTCTCTAATTTCTAATCTTCAGTTTAAATCAACTTCTTCCAAGAGGCTCACAGACCTCTCTTGTCTCAGTTAGGTGTGGACTTGTTATGCACTCATGAGCGACTTGCAACAGTCAATTGTAACATTCAGTAAATTTGTGAACTTTTGATGTCTTGACTATAAGCTCCACTGGGGCAGGAATTGGCTGAGTTTTTTTCTTTTAATTTTTTAAAAAATATTTTATTTATTGATTTTTAGAGAGAGAGGAGAGAGAGAGAGAGAGAGAGAGAGAGGGAGAGGAGCAGGAAGCATCAACTCCCATATGTGCCTTGAGCAGGCAAGCCCAAGGTTTTGAACTGGTGACCTCAGTGTTCCAGGTTGACACTTTATCCCACTGCACGACCACAGGTCAGGCCAGAATTGGCTGAGTTTTATTCACTGTTGTGTCTCTAGGACTTAGCATGGTGCTTGCCTCTTGTAGGTAATAGTAATATCCTGAAAATATTGGTTGAATTAAGTTCATCTAAAATTTTTTTGCTCACTTGTTACGTGCCAGGTACCATTCTGGGTGTTGTGCATGGAAGAGTGAACGTACAGCTCAAGTCTCTGCTCTCATTACACTCACACTCCAGTGGGTGACATAGACAAATAAATACTATGAAGTGTTGAAAAGGACTATGAAGAAAAATAAGGCTTAGTAAGGGAGGATAGGTAGTGGGAAGGAGGGGAGAAGGATGGTATTCTACCTTCAATTTAATGTAGTATATACTTCTTTACAAGATATCCCTTTATCTAGGGAAGATGTTTTTCTCAGCATTCTTCCCAAAGGAATATAAATATAATCCTGCACACCACAGATCCTTTCAAGGTTCAGGTCCAGTCTCACAATCATCAAGAAAAATTCCTTGACTATTTCAGCCTATATTAATTCTTTTATGTCCTAGACCATGGACTTAAACTCAAACTTTCCTTCTTTTTTTTCATAGATGTTAACTTTTACCACATAACAATGTTTAAAGTTCTTTGAAAAAAAGGCACTATTACATGCACCTAGCATGGAACTCAGCATCCAGTAGGTGCTTAATAAAGGTCTGCTAATTGATTCTTATGCATTAAATATCCTCTATACAAGTGGAATTTCAGTGGAGAAATTTTGTAGAATGTAATCTAATTACTTTTTGAATAATGTGATTAGTAGTCTTGAAATGCTTTTTTATTTTAAATGTTTTCTTCTTTCAAGTTTAATGTTATTTAACTCTAGGACTATCAAAATTGGCAATGTTTTAGATCATTCATAAGAAAAGAAGGATTTTACTTGAGAAAAACACTATATTTGAAACATCAAGTCAATAAATGCCCTGATATGAATCATAAAACTTTTAAAGTGTCATGCTTATTGCAAGAAAAAAACATGCTGGAACTTTACTTCACTGTTAGTTGATTCTGCTAGGAAATTTTATTTTCTTAAATTATAGTAAAGAGTTCAAAATGGAAAATTATTTTTAAAGAAGATTTTTAGATGAACCTATTTTATTGCCATGGGTTACATACAATGTTATTTGTTTGGGATAGAATTATTAAATTGGTATTATCTAAACTGTGTGAAATTCATTTAGAGTAAACTTCTTACATTATGTAGTCTTTCTCAAATTTAAAGCATCAAATGTTACAGAGCTTTATTCTTAGCTATTAGAAAACAGAATAGTAATAGATTGTATTTTGGGTTTGTTTTTTCTCTTCAGAAGTTGGTCATGAGAAATTAATCATTTCTAATTTACTGGCAAAGAAACAGAATCACATAATTCTGGAGCTGGAAGAGAACTTAATATAGCAAAGAACAGCGTAAAAGTATAAACATTAAAAATCTGTAAACTTTACCACAAGGATGAATTTCCCAATTTACTTTTCATATTCTCAAAATGAAATATTGACTTTAAAATTTGATTAAAAATGAAGAGTGCCCAAAGGAGTTTTGAGAAAATTGTGACTGCGTGAATAACATCCTTAGCTTGAGACAGTTACCGTAACCCTGTCAACGGCTTGGTGGGGTGCCATCATTTTCACATGAAGTGGTGAGCTGTATATAAAATATGTCAGAATTTTGACCTAAAATGAACTTGCTGAGATTTTGCAGGGGTGACTGGAAGGCTGAGGCACTAGAGTCAGGAAGATCTACTTGGAATCTGTTGGAGGGATTGGGGAGGTGCTAAGAGCAAGTTTAAAGGAAGAGAGGCAGGGGTATGGGGGAGCAAATATAACCCAGAAGACACTGTGAATAAAGAAATGGCCTAACTCAAAGAAAGAGTTCATATAGGTAATGAAAGAGGGGGAAGCACAATGGTGGCTTCATATTTTCTGCCTGGAAGAGGTTTACAAGAGTGATACAACTATTGACACATATGTTGCGGTGGGTTGGGATCACTTCTTAGATTTAGTTTGTAAAAATGTGAATAATCTTGTGAATGTAACAATAAGGAATTCATGGTTTTTGAAAAGCTCTTCAGGAATTTTTTTTTCTAGGTACAATTAAATAACTATCACTAATTTGGAGTGTGTGTGAGTGTGTGTGTGTGTGTGTGTGTGTGTGTGTGTGTGTGTGTGTGTGTGTGTAGGCTTGTGTTTTGGTGGTCATACACAACTCCAGTAGGGTCTACAAGTTGTTATGTAAATGACTTTAGGGAAGCTACTCAATCTGTCTGAGTCTTGCTTTTCTATGGTGTAAAAAATGGATATATATATAATCTATCTTACAGTGTTATGAAGCAAGAGGACTGAAAGAGAATGCACACACAGGAAGGCCGTACACGTGCCTTTAAATGTTAGCTTTCTTTCCACATGAATACTACCAAATGATACCAACAAACCTGAACCTTTCTCAACAGCTAAGGTTGCCCTCAGGATACTTACTCTTAGGTAGAACTCCCCGTTTTCATTCCCAGATTTAATCTGGAAAGTATTGATAGTGTTGGTATAAATGGTTGTGGCCTGTATCTGGAAGATGTCTGATGGCACAGACCTATCAGATCGGATGCTCATGTATTTGTAGACTATGGACTGGGGAAGTTCTCGGCATACTGCATTTGAGACTTGGCAAACACATCGACTGTGAAGGCAAAGAGAAATAGTCAGCAGTTTGGCTAGGTAAGACCGGAAAACTCTCACTTTCAGAAATTTTGATTTTTCTCACTTCTCTGATGTTAGAACGTAGGGATCTTGACAAGGATTTCGTGGGTAACAACGGAAGCCGCCATGATAATTCCAACACATTTCATCTTCTCGACATTCATTTGTGGTCTCACACTCATTTATATCTGTAGAATACAGAGTCAAAGAGTTTACTGATCTAAGTAAGTTGTATAAGTGGCAGACTCTGGTTTGCAAGGAAGGAGGTGTTTGGGAATCTGCATTGTGTTTAATTTGTTTTTAAACACAAGGATGGATGGAACCCAGTTCATTGCATTTAATTCAGCATACAGAGCCATTATAGAAAAATCAGTGTGTGTCATTTCATGATATTTTATCAAATACCTATTGTTTATGTGCTAAATTCAAAACCAAAAGCTAGCCATTGATTCTATTTGTATGAAAGTGAAAGACATTGCCCTGGCAGGGAGGCTCAGTTGGTTAGAGCATATTTCCAACATACCAAAATTGCAAGTTCAATTCCTGGTCAGGGCAAATATAAGATTCCACCAATGAATGTATAAATAAGTGGAACAACAAATTGTTGATTCTTTATTTCCCTCCCCCCTTCTCTATCTCTCCCTCCTTTCTTTCTAAAATGAAAAAAGATAAATAAATAAAAGTGAAGCCTGACCTGTGGTGGTGCAGTGGATAAAGCATTGACCTGGAAATGCTGAAGTCGCCAGTTCGAAACCCTGGGCTTGCCCGGTCAAGGCACATATGGGAGTTGATGCTTCCAGCTCCTCCCCTTTCTCTCTCTCTGTCTCTCTCTCCTCTCTCTCCCTCTCTGTCTCTCTCTCTCCCCCTCTCTCCTCTCTAAAAATGAATAAAAAAATTAAAAATTAAAAAGTGAAAAACATCAATTCTTTCCCTAAGGGAGATTATAATTTATACTGCTCACAAAAATTAAGGGATATTTAAAAAATGAATATGAAACTATAAAATATCCCCTAAGTTTTGTAAGCAGTATGGTTAGCACTATAGATATGGTAATAGTTAGTTATAAAATAAAATGGAATTAAAGAAGATATTAATAAGTGCACTGAAAGATTAGAAGCACATTTAATTAGAATTGATTAAATGTGCCTGGGAAACTAGAGAAGACTGAAGGGAGGAGGAGGCATCTCAATTTGGCCTTCAAGGGTGGTGGCTGGATGGGATTTTCATGGTTGGGGGGAAGAGGGCCTCCCAGGCTGAGAAAGCAGCAAGCAAAAACTATGCAGAGCTCAGTTTACTGTCTTAGAAGCTTCAGAGAAAGATAAAGGCTAGAGATGTGGTTTCAGTGCAATAGCATGCTGGTGGGTAGTTGATGCTCTGGGCGTGGATTATACTCTCCGGAGAAAGCACAGCACAAGAATGAAGCTATACATGTTCCACCTTGTAGAGCATAGCTAGCTAAAGACAGTGTGGAAGAAGAGGAACTAAGGAAGAGGCTATCAGTCTTGAGGCAACCCAGGAAAAGGTAGTCTAAGGAAGTCAGAGGGGACGAGAGACCTGGGAAAGAGGGTTGTAGACAGGCCAGGCTGGACAAAGACCGATTTTAGATTTAGGAATTAGAAACTCCCAAATAATATCTGAGCGAACAGTTTCACTAGAGAGCCATTACATTAACAACAACAACAACAACAAACTAACATATATATTACATCTGTATTCCTTTTGCATTTGAGTAGTGATTTAAATTTTATCCAATATGTCTTTTTTTTTTTTTTTTTTGATAGAGACAGAGAGAGTCAGAAAGGGACAAATAGGGACAAATAGGAAGGGAGAAAACGAGAAGCATCAATTCTTTGTTGCGCCACCTTAGTTGTTCATTGATTACTTTCTCATATGTGCCTTGACTAGGGCACTCCAGCCAAGCCAGTGACCCCTTGCTCAAGCCAGCGATCTTGAGCTCAAGCTAGCGACCATAGGATCATGTCTACGATCCCACGCTCAAGCCAGAAACCCTGCACTCGAGCTGGATGCGCCCGTGCTCAAGCGGGTGACCTCGGGGTTTCGAACCTGGGTCCTCCGTGTCCCAGTCCGATACTCTATCCTCTGTGCCACCACGTGGTCGGGTTCCAATATAAGTCTTTCCTGAATCATTCTTTCCCCACAATTGGATATTTTCATTTGTTAATTTACTCATTTATTGAATCCTTGCTGTAAGTCAGGCATGGGCTAGTTGCTGAGATATGATCTCTTTCTTCTGTCTGAATTCTCATAGCTCATGTTATTCTTTTTGGATCTTTATTGCTTTCTGCTTTGCATTATTGAAATAGGCACGTTTGTCTTCACCCTTCTAACAGCCTGCAAGTGCCCTCAGGGAAAGGGCTAGCAAACACATTTTTATGTTTCCTCATCACCTAGAATTAATGCACTGGGGGTACCTGAATTTATAAGAAATGTTAAATTGAACTAAATTGCTCCTAACATAAACCACATGGAGATAGGTAAGAAACATATCTTTATTTGACATAAATCAGTTAGTGACAGGCAACTTCTCTACTGTAAGATATAGCATCCTCTAAATGAGAATAAATCCATGCCTTGTTCTGGGGGGACAGAGAGAAAAATGACAACTTTCTTTTATTTTCCAAACTGGCTAAAGCTATCTGGAACCCAAAGAAGACTGGGAAAGCTCTGAGTTTTCCTAAAGTCAATTACAAGAAATGTCTTCTTTTGGACTGGCTATGGCTAAAGAAAGAACTTCAGTTCCTCAGAAGACATCACAGTTGTGTTATCTTTTCAGTTTTTGTTTTTTTTTAATAAAGATGATATTTAGCTACAGGGAAAACTAAGACTGGTTTGGTTTGTTATAATAGAGTCCAATAGCAGCAAAAGAAATTTTATATAATAGTTTCATATATTACTTGCAGTAATTTAATTTAGAGCTTAGCATAATGGACACCTTAATCATTCTGGAAGGTTTTTCAGAAAATTTTAATAGTATTAACATATTGATGAGTGTGTCTATGTGTTTGCGTATTCTCTCTTTGCCTCTTGTTTTTTGTCTTCCTCTCCCTCTTCTGCACCCTACAATACCATTTTTATTTTTGCAAGACCATGGAAACAAGAAAAGTTATTTCACCCTCATAATAAGCCTTTTGGAAGAATGTAAGAATCAAAACTCTTTCAGTTTTACTTTAGTCTGTGGATGAGGTTGGGAAAGGACAGTCTCAGTGGGGAAACCAATTACTCTGTACTTTAAAAGGATGTCTCTTTCACACACACACACACACACACACACACACACACACACACACACACACACTGTTTGGCTTAGTCAAAACTTCTGAAGCTGTGTATCTATCTTCAAGATATAACACTCATGAGTCCCTTATTTCAATTTTCAGTGCATTTTCACCTTTAATTATAACATATTAATGTTTTCAGATATACAGGCTAGGCAGGTAAGATTCCACTGTATATTACTTTGCTTCTTTCCTTTGCTGAGTATCAAATCCATTTAGGGTGAGAAACACATAGACATCTGTGTGAAGGACTCCAGGGAAATTGGTTAAGATATCCCACTGGCTAACATTTTCCAGCATGTAATATTCATGTTAAAAGTCTCAATTAGGGTTCAGAAAGTAAAACCATTGGAATGCAATGTTTTCCACAATTAACACTACAGAGTCTTTAATAACCTGGAAAGGGGTATAAAGATATTCATTGTTCAGTGAATGACATTCTGATTGTGCTCATATTTGGGGGTTGGAATCTAGTTGAATAATCATGTGTTTACTGATAAATTCCAGGTCAATGGATTTTACTTTTCTGAGTTAGTATTTTTCTGTAAAATCATGATAAAGACTGAGAATCCCCAGTGTCTCCTTTCCTTGATCTTTTCCTTTCTTAATAAGATTTCACTGCACTAGGTGCCCTCTCTCAATTCTGATTAGAAAGGACTCTCTGAAGAAGATTTGCTACTCACTATTTATGTTGCTAGGTAAATTTCGTAAAAACATCTTGAATTATATAGGGTTTAAGTACAAATAATTTTTATGTATATTATTTCACTTCCCTCCTTCAACTCCCTTTTCCAATTGAGAAAGCCGAGACTCAGAGAAGTTTGATAATTTGTTCAAGATTATATAGATAGAATGCAGTACAGCTAGGACTCAAACAGATTTTCCATCTTCAAGTTCAGTCATTTTTTTTTCATTCTCTTATTGCTTTATGTAAATGTCAGTGACTGTACTAGCTTTTCCAGAATTACCTACATTTTTGGTTTTATAAGTGTCTTTTCCCTGTTAATAAAATTTGAAGCCACATGTGACATTGATGGTAGGGAGAAGAGGGTGCATATTTTCAGATCTTCTGGAGAGACTCTGACTGATATCATACAAGTAGAGAGCTGCTTCTGCCACCTATGTATGTGTGTATAAAGATCACCTATTTGTTTATTTTAAAACTGGATCCAAGGACATTAGCTATTTATGTACTAGTAGTTTTGGGGGTTTTTTGCCAAAGAATTCAAGCATATTTTAACATATACATTCTGATTTTCTCAGGATCTAAACTACTACCCAATTTATAATCCTAGTGTTTTAGAGAATTGAGACTGCTTTAGGTATACCTAACCCACATTATTAAGCTTATGCTCTTGACTCAAACTCCTGGTGAAATATAATAATAATTGAATCTTTTCTGGTGGATGCTTAGAAGGCATGTATCATGGAGATTATATAGGCTATATAGAAGGGATATCAATATTTCATTAAAATTATTTATATTTTAAGAAAGAAACACAATTAATTTAAATTTTGAGGAAAGTAAATATTAACAGTAACTACCATATTTTTTGTTTTTTAGCCAATACCTTTTTTATGAGATATGCATATCTCATAATGAACAGGAGGAAAAAAGAGCACAAGTTGTATATTTAAGGTGGAAAAAATGAAAAGTCTATGGTAGAGAATGCTATAATTCCTCCCTACTCTTCCTGTTTAAAACTGAACATAACAGATACAAAAACAATAAACTTACCCTGACATGTTCTACTTCTCACCACTTGGTATCCCTGGGGGCACATACATGAGAATTTCCCAGGTTCATTGACACATTGATATTGACACAGGTAGCTTGAGGTTCTGCATTCATCAATGTCTGTTGAGGAGCAAGGACACAGAACTGAAAAACTACTTTGGCAATATTTTTTAGATGAGGTAAGAGTAAAATTACTGCAAACTCTGAAATAGAAATACAATACTTTATAAGAAGCTCAAGGATAAATTCTAACAATATCAGCTTATTTCCTCTAGATCCAGAACAGCAATTTTCAATTTTTTTCATCTTATGGCACACAAAAACAAATTACTAAAATTCTGTGAAAAATTCTGATAAAGACAAATAAGTATAATTTTGATTCATTCACACTGGATGGCTATGATTGTGTTGGCTGTTGTCATTTTTTATTTGACAGTATAAGGGAAAAGAGGTCAGTGCCCCTGATTAAATAATCATGTATTGCATGTTCTAAAAATCCTTGTGGCACACTAGTGTGCCACAGCACTCTGGCTGAAAATTGCTCAAGAGCTTCACAGCACAAAGAGTTTGCCTTACTTTTTTTTGTCCTCCTTCACCTTTTATTTGGTTTTCTTTATGCCCCTTCCCTCCCTCCTCCCCCTCCCTCTCCTCCCTTCCCCTCCCCCTGGTAACCACTGCACTCATCCATGTCCATGAGTCTCAATTTTGTATCCCACCTATGTATGGAATCATATAGTTCTTAGTTTTTTCTGATTTACTTATTTCACTCAGTATAATGTTATCAAGGTCCATCATGTTGTCGTAAATGATCCTATATCTTACTATCAGTTTTACTCAATCATTGCTGACAGTTTGTTAAATCCTGGACCTAACCATATGAACTTAGCAGAGTTAATGAACTAGTTTATGGTTGATTTTTTAATTTTAGGCCATGCAGACCCATCCATGATCCAGATTCATATTTACTTTCTCAGAAATTGTGTGGCAAGTTCATCTGAGCTTTGAACTTCAAGTCCCATCCCTGTGCTAACTTCTAGAGATGACATCCTGGCAGGGTCTGGCCTTCAGGGAAAAAATGCTTTGTTTGCATTTATCAATGATGATGCCCTTATAGTATGCTTAGAAGGGTAGAGGTGGGTGTCTGATTTAACCCCTTTTGATTTTGAGCACAGTAGCATAATGCGAGGCCTCTCTGGGTAAAATATTGAGTATGTCCTTTGTAGCTCCAAGTAAAGTAGGGAGGGTCCATGAAGAAGTCAGAGACATCCAGTGTCAATGGCACTCCCTCAGAATGTCTTACGCTTTTTAAGTTATACAGTGGAATGAGCATGTGCAATGGACTCTGAAGGTTATCCCTTCAGTTAAATGGCCCTCTTAGGTGGAAAGTGAAACCCAGGCAATTTAAGATACGTGCCCAAGTCACACAGCGGCAGGAATAGGACTAGGATCCAGGTCTCTTGGTTTCTATTCTAACATACAATCAGCATTTTCTGAACTTAAATGTGCACACCTAGAGTTGGATGCGGATCTGACTCAGTAGGTCTGGGCAGCGACCTGAGATTCTGTATTTCTCACAAGCTCCCAGGAGGTGCTGATGTTGCTGGCCATTGGGTCAGACTTTGAGAAGCAAGATACTACTAGCACACCCTTCTAATTATTAGACCCACCCTCACATTTAAGTAATTTTTTTCTTCTCCTTTTTCTTGATAACATACTAAAAAGTCAATGTTCCAAATGAAGTAATTGGAGTTTAGAATATAATTTCCATGGATAAAAATCTGTTTTCATAAACAGAGACATAATCAAATAAAAGAATAGCAATCAAGAGTCTTATTAAAAATAATCTGTAAGATCTTTTACCTTCACAGTTGAGCCTGTCACTACTTAGCTCATATCCTTGATTACACTGACAGATGAACGAACCAAGAATGTTGTAGCATTGCTGAGCACACTGATTGCTGGCATCACATTCATTTATGTCTGAAAGGGAAAGTTATATACATTTATATACCTATGTCTTTAAACATATCCTTGCTCTTTTATACCTTTGTCACTTGATGATAAGTGAGTAATTCCCTAGCTGGATTCTTTGCCCTGCAGAAGCTCATTGGAGAACATCCATTCAGGTTTTCATATTTTTTGAAACAACTTCAAACATCTGTTGTATACTTCTTTTAGAAACACCAGAATTTTTTTTTTCTGGAAATGACAGTTATTTTGGGGTTTGATGAATCTTTCCAGAAGAATTTAATGATTCTAATAAATATACATTCCAGTGTCTATTTTCTTTTATTGTTGTTCAGATGCAAAATGCCAAGTCTATAAATAATTGATATAAGACACTTATACTGATACGGTCTCTCAGCATGCTGTAGTGAAGATTTATCTGTGCTATTTATTACTTTTTAAATGGGTTCTGTTAAATTCCATTACAATTATAACATAAGCCTTTGAGACCCATACAGAGTTTTGCAATGCTCTAAAGCACTGAAAATACTGTGAAAAGGCATTTTTCCTGCACTAGATTCTTTCCATGTCATGCCAATCTTAAGATTGTGTGCCATGACATTGCATTCTGAAAGAGGAGAAGAAGCATGTAAAAATCAGATGCACTTTCAGTGGAAAGTCTATGTACGTGAACTTGCAGTAATCCCTTTGGCACCTCCAGTTTTTCTATCACACACTGTTGACTAATTGGTGTGTGTATATCAATGGATCTCACTTTCTCTCTCTCTTTCTCTCTTTTTTTGATACACCAGAGAAAAGAACTAAAACCAAGATTAGCAAAGATTTCCATTCACATCTTGATGTGTTTTAAGAAAAAGATCGGTTATTGTCTTTTCAGCTTTCGTCAGGGAAGATGATGGAAACCAGTTCACTCAAGAATAAAGAAAACTAGAAATATAGCAATGTGGTATGGAGTTATTTATTTATTTTTTTTGAAGACAGAAACCAGTCAGGATGGCAGTTCCCAAAAGGCTTACCTACGCAGGTATAGTTGTTGGCTGCCAACTGAAACCCAGGACTGCACTGGCAATAAAATGATCCTGGTGTGTTCACGCATCTTTGATGGCAATATGGAGGCATGGTGCATTCATCTATATCTACATTAACAGGCACACACACACACAAAGAAAGCTACATTATTGATTATCCACAGCTGTTTGCTCTCAAGTTCTCAGAAAAAGATTATTTAGAAAATCTATCTAAAGAAGACCTTATTTTAAAAGCAATTATTATTTTTTTTTAAAAAATTAGGATATATGTGCTTTAAATATATGTTGCTCTGCATCTCACAGTTATGTGAGATGTTAAGAAAAAAGACTTCATAAACCTAGCCGGGTGGGTTGAGATTTAAAAGAGAGAAAAGTAATTAAGGCTATTTCATATATATTTAAATATGAGGATGTCAAATTGAAGATCTAAAAGCTTACTTAAATAACAAGTAAAAAAGAACTATCAAAGAATTGAGTGAAGTGCATAAACTAAGAGAAAGAAGGGTGGGCTTCTATTTAGTTGGTAACTGGCGAAATCATTTAAATGTTCAGTATCTTGGTTTTTTCTTTTGTAAAATGTGGATAGTAATGCTTGCTGTGTGTATCTTATAATATTTCTGTGAGAATCAAATGAAAGAACACTGTGGAAGGAATAAGATGCTAAACAAAACTACCCTCTGACACAGTGATGAAGTGTTCCAGCCCGTGTCCTTCTCATATAAACATCTCCAACTATAAAATGCTCAATTGAGGATTTTCAGAGTGAGATTAATATCTCAGAAGCATAATAAAATTTCACTAATTCCTAACTGTACACTTTATGACGACTCCATCATGCATGGGTAATTTAAAATAACAATTATGAATGTACACTGTAAAACGATGTAGTGACACTGTCTTATAGTAAAAAAAAAAAGTGAAAATCAAACTTTATGCAAACTCTTCTGGCACTTTAATAACTAAAAGCGTGGGAAGGATTGTGTTCAAAAGCCTCAGGGTAATCTGAATTCGTTAAAAAAAAATCTGTCAATTGCTAGCTTGTTGTTAACCTCTTGGAGCTTCCATTTCCTCGTCCATAAGTGATAGTACAATAATGTGGTAGAACTGTTGGAATGATTGCATGACATAAGATAGGCAAATTTCCTTACACAAAACAGGAAAAAATAAATAGGAGTTATTATTTATAAGTTGCAAAATCTATTTGAGTTAACTTGAATATTGAAACAAATGATAATGTTACGCACATGGCTTCCCCCCTGATTTATTTAGGTGTCTGCTCAAATATCACCTGAGGAAGACCATCTCTGAACATCCATATAAAATAGTTTCTTTGCTTTATCTATCCCCTTATCCTGCTTTATATTTCTTTGTAGACATTGACATGCCTAGATGGTGTTACATGCTTATTTGCTTCTTGCCTGTTTCCCCCACTATAATGCATGGCAGATATGACCTATCTCTTCCTCTTGAGGTGGAAGTAGAGTATTTTTTGTCTGTTCATTGCTATATGCTTAATACCTGCAACAGGGCCTGGCATAGTAGGTGCTCACTAAACATTAGTTGAATGAATGGAAACATCATATCAACTATGAGCAATTTTAGTATACTTGTTCTTAGTACCCAGTATTATACCCAGGTGCCAGTCTCAATAGCTAATTTGTATAAATGGTACTTTCTAATAGCTCCATGAGGGCTGTGATTCTGTATAATCTGTTTGTTCACCATGATGTCCTAGCACCCAAGACAGTAGCGGGCACACAGTTAGCCTTCAATAAATATTTCATGAATAAATGATGTGTCTTTATAACCAGTGAATATTCATTGAACCACTGTTATTTGCTAGCATTGTGTTTAGCAATGCAGGTTTAAAATGATGATAAGTATACATACATTCTCTCCCCATACAGTACGGAAGATGGGCATGAACAGATTACTGCATGGAATGATAAGGTCAACAACAGAAAGGTGTATAAGGGACAGAAGGAGCACTGTGCTACTCAAAGTATGTATGGCCTGCTGATCACTGCTGGTCCATGGACTATTTCGACCAGTCTGCAACAAATAAGTACAGAAGAGATTAGTTCTTCAGAAATAGCAATTTGGTGTTACCACAACATTTTTATTGTAGTTTATAGAAGATAGGAAATTTACAAAAAGGGTCTATCAAAATTTAATAAGTACTGGCATAGAGGAGGCAGTGACTAATTATATTGGGGTAGATCATGGACAGCTTCCCCGAGGAAATGACTCTGAGCTGGGATTTTAGATTATAGATTTTAGAGTTAAATAGGAGTTTTCCAGGAGTGCATACTCCTGGTGCTGAAAGAGCTTATTCACAGGCACCAAAGTGTGACACCATGAGATATATGTGGGGGATTATAAGTAGTGGGATAGAGCTGGAGGTTTAGTTTTTAATTTTTTTGGTGGAAGAGGAGTGTTCAGGGCTGGACAAGGATCATCTTAAGGAAGACCTATATACTCTGTTGAGGAATGTAGAATTGTTTTTCTGGGTGAGAGCAATACCACACAATTAGACTGAATTTAAGAATGTCTCCTCCTAGCATATCACAAAGAGCAATAACTATGTGTTCCATTTTTGGTTCTTCCCAAAGTAGTTTGGATTAGTTCTTTTTCTGTACTTTTTATGCTCTCAATTGTTTATTTTCCTGACTAATACAGTGGGCAAAATTTTGGTGTCTGTGGAGTTTTCCACATAATCTTCTCCTAAGTCACAGTTTCAGTCACTACAAACCCTGGGCCTTCCTCGGAGGCTGGGCAGTAACCCCAGCCTCTAGGAACAGCCCATGGCAGGCAGAACTCCACTGGGGCCCATGAGGAGCTCAGTGTTGACATCCTGACATCAACAGCTCACATTCTCAGGCGAAAATGGATACTGATTGCCTGTCCCCACATCCGGATCCTCTGTTTCTAAGAGAAAATAGACTCGTCACTTCTATGGTAAGAGGTGGTATGTAAATCCATGGACAGAGGGAGTCAATTAAAGAGTTTCATGTGTAGTACTGGGTTTCACAACGGAGCCCAGAACACTTTAGTTTACCTCTTATTTGCCAGCCAGCCTCCTCATACTGTGTTCTTCCAGTCATTCGAGAAACATGCCTAGAGCATCGACTTGGTGGGCACTCTTCAGGGACTAAGGCAACACGAGTGACACAAACCAGACCTGGCCCCTGCCTTGAGGGAGCTCAAGTAGAGGCAGATGCTGCACTTGCATTACTAGCACTGCATCTGCTTGCAGCATAAAGAACGTTTAGTATGTTAGCTCATTACATAGTGATAGCATACAGCTATTCAGCCCCAGACCAGGCACTGTTCTAAGTATTCCCACACACAAGCTTCTGAAGTAGGGGCTAGTATTATCTTCAAAGTCTACAGGGAAAATGTCAAGTAGAGAATTTCAGTAACTCACCCAAGGCCTCAGTGTGAGTTAGGGACGGGGATGGGATTTTAACCTTCCCTTTTGCCTTGTAAACTATGTTATGTTGAAACCAGTGAATGAAGCCTGTATCCTCATTGTTTCAGTGCTATAGTCCTCAAATAGCAAATATAAAATTATTTTCTTATTTGCTTTTATGGTTTCATTCATACTCCAAACTTTTGCTTTTGCTTAATTTAACATGTAACCAACACTTTGATATCCAGAATATGCTGAACCTTTAAGGTTAGTTTTCTTGGGAATGTGGAATATAGATGGTCATTCAATGAAAGGATAAACAGTTGTTGGCTATCATTCTCCAAATAAATATGAGTGCTTTGTTTTGAATGCTTGTGCTTTAAACAATTCAGAGGCTCAGGATAGAACCTTGCTTACTGCACTGTTGTACTTACCCACACACTGCTCTCCTCGCTTCTGATACCCTGGTGGGCACTGACAGGCGAAGGAGCCACGTAAATTGATGCACACCTGGCCAGCTCTACAGTTGTGTGTCCCTGCAGCGCACTCATCAATGTCTGTGAAAGACACACAACATAGAAAGGGTTTGAAGTTGGTTGTAAGGATGTTAATATTTCCTCCATATTATCATAATATTTTTTTTAAGGAAATTGAGTTTTTACTTTATTCTTGAAACATTACTCTGCAATATTTTTATATTGGACATGTTTACAATGATAAATTATTTTTAGGGTTCAGAAAATAATTTCACAGATGCTAGTGTGAACCACTGAGATGTAACAAATGCTGACATTTTGCTCTGCTTGCCTCAGCTCACTTTATTTTGTTACGAAATAAAACAGACCCTGGCCGGTTTGCTCAGTGGTAGAGCGTCAGCCCAGCACGTGGAAGTCCCAGGTTCGATTCCCGGCCAGGGCACACAAAAGAAGCGCCCATCTGCTTCTCCACCCTTCCCCCTTTTCTTTCTCTCTATCTCTCTTCTTTTCTCTCTCTCTCTCCTGCAGCCAAGGGTCTATTGGAGCAAAGTTGGCCTGGGTGCTGAGGATGGCTCTATGGCCTCCACCTCAGGTGCTAGAATGGCTCTGGCTGCAATGGAGCAGCAGCCCAGATAAGTGGAGCATCTCCCCCTAGTGGGCTTGCCAGGTGGATCCCAGTTGGGCACATAAGGGAGTCTGTCTCTCCGCTTCCCCATTTCTCACTTCAGGAAAAAAAAAAGAAATGAAAAAATATATATATATATATAGCTCAAGTCTTACTCCATCTTCTTCCCTTTACCCACCCATCTACCACTGTCCCGGTAGGTCTGAATTCTTTCTGAGATGTTTTCATACTTTTGGTATACAGAGATGCATCCATTAGACTATACAATATCACTTTGTGTGTTTAAAAATATAAATAAATTGCATGATACTTGTTTTTTTTCCACCCAACATATTGCATTTGAAATCATTTCTATTGACAAATCTTTAAAAATCTTCCCAATAACAGGGTATAAATCAAACTTTAATATTATGCATTCCATGTTGCTTTTGGTGTGTGTGTTAAAACTTTAGGGTAACAAGACTATATAAACCTTTCATTGCAAATTTCAAAATGCAATGAATTTAATTTGGTAATATTCCTCTAGAAGAAATGGCTGGTGTAGTATAAAATACATATTTTCCCAAAGCATTTCAATTCTGGAAATAATATAGTAATGATGACTTAAGGTATGTTATAGTTTTAGAAAAGTAAAAATGCTCAGTCATAATATAATGAACCTGTTATAAAAAATTTTGGAGGGATCAAAATGTAATGTGAATCTGTGTGTGTATATTTATATTACACAATAATTTATGTGATATTTAATTTTGCCTTATCTGTATCACCTTTGCATTCATTCTCTCGCTCACATTATGAAGGTAATAGCACAAATGAAAGGATTATGTGATTTTGGCTTTCTTCAACAACGTAAGACTCTAAGTATCATTAAAAAATATAGACTTATAATTCTTTGATGACAAAGTTAGCATAAAAACTGCAACAAGTGCCTGACCAGGTGGTGGTGCAGTGGATAGAGTGTTGGACTGGGATGCGGAAGGACCCAGGTTCGAGAACCCGAGGTCACTAGCTTGAGTGTGGGCTCCTCTGGCTTGAGCAAAGCTCACCAGCTTGGACCCAAAGTCGCTGGCTCCAGCAAGGGGTTACTCGGTCTGCTGAAGGCCCACGGTCAAGGCACATTTTGAGAAAGCAATCAATGAACAACTAAGGTGTCGCAACGAAAAACTGATGATTGATGCTTCTCATCTCTCTCCATTCCTGTCTGTCTGTCCCTATCTGTCCCTCTCTCTGACTCTCTGTCCCTGTAAATAAATAAATAAAATAAAATTAAAAAAAAAAACAACAACAAAAAAAACTGCAACAAGCTTGGGGTCTTAGAACGTCACTGTGGTAGACCCAGCCAGGGTGGTACTTTGGGCCAAAAATCAATAATAAAAAATTGAGCCATCAGTTAGAATTTATTCTTCAATTCTTGCCCTTCCCTTTAAGAAACTCAGAATGTTGCCATTCTAATATTTCCAAGGAGAATTACTACGCTTACACTATCCAATGTAATAATGTAGGAAGCTCAGGTTATAAGAGTGTTGTCCTCAGATATGAGCTTCATTTAGCTGCGTGTGGAAATGATAAGGGAGATTCTAAAAGAATAAGGGTGGGGTGATTAAAAATACTCAAAGGCTATATGGCTGTTACTGGATAATAACCTATTAAAAGCATCTAATTATATAATTCTTTGAACCTGGGTTTTAAGTTTTGGTGAATTTATTTTTGTTATTGTTTTTTATTTTTATTTTGAAATTTATTATTATTGCTAAATAATTTTAAATAATTACAACTGTATCCTTTTTAGGTACTATACGAAGGTGCCATGATCTTGCTTTGAAACGATCTGTTCTTTTTTTGTGTTTTTTTTAATTATTTTTCCATATGCATTTGATGAAAACATTTCTACTGAGGTTTCTTTAGAGCTTTATGACTTACTAATGCAGAAATGACAGCAGAATTCCTATTGTTATATGTCAAGAATATGTACCAACATTTGCAGCGATAAGAGCCCTGAGAGATACTGCAATGTGAGATTCAGATGTGGCCAGTTTCCTTACTACATGCTGGCGGAAGATCAAGGACTGGCTGGCTGCTGCATTTTCTAGAGGAGGCCTCACCAGTGACGGAGGCTTCCTTCTGAGACAGCACTCTGCAAACTGCCTCCACCCCATTACACTCCTGATCTCCTACAATTTCCTTCCTACTTTCTGGTTATTCACTTCGAAGTCTCTTTGATAAATAGGGTAACAGTTCTAGTGGTATTATTATATCGTTAACTAGATTTTAAACATAAAAACCTTGTTCCATTTATCTTCTGAGAAGGATTAGTTTAATAAAAATACTGGGTGAGTTAAAGTAATTTAATAAAAACAAACAAGCAAAAAACAGAAGTCAAATATCACTGCTTCCACTATCACTACTTTCTTTTTCTTTATCAAAAAACTAAATAGACAGCGGTAGAGCGTCGGCCTGGCGTGCGGGGGACCCAGGTTCGATTCCCGGCCAGGGCACATAGGAGAAGCGCCCATTTGCTTCTCCACACCCCCCCCCCCCGCCTCCTTCCTCTCTGTCTCTCTCTTCCCCTCCCGCAGCCAAGGCTCCATTGGAGCAAAGATGGCCCAGGCGCTGGGGATGGCTCCTTGGCCTCTGCCCCAGGCGCTAGAGTGGCTCTGGTCGCTGCATAGTGACGCCCGGGAGGGGCAGAGCATCGCCCCCTGGTGGGCAGAGCTCACCCCTGGTGGGCGTGCCGGGTGGATCCCGGTCGGGCGCATGCGGGAATCTGTCTGACTGTCTCTCCCCATTTCCAGCTTCAGAAAAATACAAAAAAACCCAAAAAACAAAAAACAAAACTAAATAGAACTGCAGTAGGACTCACTTCACCTAGCACTGACTACTAATATTCTTAATACATTTTCTATTTACATGGATTCATTTTATTATTAATTCTTTCAGAGGGGAAACCTTCTAAAATTCAATACAATGCATTTGTATGAAATCCCCTTTGAGAAATAGGAGCCGAGTGCATGCTTTATAATACACCTTGAGCTGCGTCTGCTAGCCCGTGAACTGACCACATTTTCATTTATGGCTTCTCTGACTCAAGTTTAGAATATTTATCCTCTCTTTTGCTCTTAGCAAGTTATCTAATGCTGAAGGATATGCGTATATACACACATACTGAATTTCTTTGAACTACGTTCAATTGTACTGCCAGTTTATTAGTTTATTTAAATAAAAAACTTTATTATTTTGAAAGTTGTACTTTGAGATCTGGTTATGGCACTCATAAAGCATATAAGTCATATTAGAAAGTTATAAAAGAATATATAAAGTCATATATAAGAATTCTTATACTTTATTAAATCTCTTATGCTTTTTTTTTTCTACTTATACTCATTTCTGTTTGTCTAGAATGTCAGAAAGCTCAATGTGTAAGAAAATCACTAAAATATACATCTATGTCAGAAATTACATCTAAGCGGAATGTCCATCCTTGTGCAGATGTACCAGAAGATCTGGCTCTCCCAGGTGTAATTATGAAAGCCCTTTGTGGTGAGAATATCTGTAGTGGCAAAAGCAGTATTTTATCACAAACAAAAGTACTCAGGTCAGTCAAGATTTTCCTGATAATCTAAGAAAAAGTACCCTGGGGAGAGGAGTTCTTGTTTTATTTTTAAATTATGTATAATCTATCCTTGATAGTTAGCTCACTAAGTTCTTAGACTATCCGTTAAAACATTCCCCAGAACCTGGACCCACACTCTTTGAGGATGGAGGTCGATGTCTTACTTTTTTTCTGTATTCCTAGTGCCCAGCAGAATGCATGAAATATGGTGGGTTTTCAGTAAATATTTGTTAATAAATGAACATATGAATCATGATTGAAGAGGTTTAGAGTTTAAGGAAAGTAGGACCAATGTTTTATTTCTTGGAACTCAGCATTTACACGACAGGTTAACAGGCAAGATGTAAGTAAAACAGCAAAATCAGCAGGATGTCAGCAAAGGGAAAAGGATATCCTGCATTGAGAGGTGCAGAAGCTATGAAGAATAAGGCAGCGTCAGAGAAGGGTGGCTACGGTAGGTTTGCCCAAAGAGTAGAGTTTTGAGTTGGAGTTTGAAGAAGTTAAGGTGCATGGGTTTACAGAAACAGGAGGCTATTTCTAGATAGAAGGCAGGTCACATTAAAAAACCCTGACAAGACAAAAGTAGTTTGCATGACGATGGCTGAGAGCTGGACTAAGCATGGCTGAGGGGCTGGGTGTGAAGAGCCTGATATACGGCTTGGTTGAAGATGCTCATAAAATGGTAGTTCAAGTCGTGAGCAAAATTCAGGGCCTTAAAGGTGGGACTAGAATTTGGATTAAACACCACAGGGAACAGCTCTGAACCATGTAGACATAGTAATGTAAATGTTACCAAAGAACAAAATAATAGAATGCGCTTCCTAAAATATCCCAACATGTAAATCAACTCACATTTCATCATTCTAAGGCAGGAGTCCCCAAACTTTTTACACAGGGGGCCAGTTCACTGTCCCTCAGACCATTGGAGGGCTGGACTATAAAAAAAAAACTATGAACAAATTCCTATGCACACTGCACATATCTTATTTTAAAGTAAAAAAAAAAAAAAGGGAACAAATATAATATTTAAAATAAAGAACAAGTAAATTTAAATCAACAAACTGACCAGTATTTCAATGGGAACTATGCTCCTCTCACTGACCACCAATGAAAGAGGTGCCCCTTCCGGAAGTGCGGCGGGGGCCGGATAAATGGCCTCAGGGGGCCACATGCGTCCCACGGGCCGTAGTTTGGGGACCCCTGTTCTAAGGCATTAAGAATAGCTAATGGCAATATTTGGTGATTCACTCATTTTTCAAAAATGTGCCTGTGTTCTCCCTCTAGTGATTTATACTACTGTAGGCCCCTCTCTTGCTGACTTTGGCACCACCTTTGCTTTAAATAATACAGTCTGACCTTTGCTCAGCTCACACCCCTAGCCTCTTTACCGTACTGACCCTCAGTCTATGCCAGGGGTAGTCAACCTTTTTATACCTACCGCCCACTTTTGTATCTCTGTTAGCAGTAAAATTTTCTAACTGCCCACCGGTTCCACAGTAATGGTGATTTATAAAGTAGGGAAGTAACTTTACTTTATAAAATTTATAAAGCAGAGTTACAGCAAGTTAAAGCATATAATAATAATTACTTACCAAGTACTTTATGTCGTATTTTTGCTAAGTTTGGCAGAATAAATCTTTATAAAACAACTTGCTATAGTTAAATCTATCTTTTTATTTATACTTTGGTTGCTCCGCTACCGCCCACCATGAAAGCTGGAACACCCACTAGTGGGCGGTAGGGACCAGGTTGACTACTACTGTTCTATGCAATTGCATATTTAGTTTTTTCTCAGTTAATGAAAGTAACTATGTCCACATCTTTGTGGTGTCCATTAAGTCCCGGCTTAGGCCCTCGTTCTCTATGTTTTTGGCTCCTTCCCTTCAGTCTGACTCATATTTCCCAAACCCCTGACTCATGCTGCTTTCTCTCTCTTATGCAATGTTTTAATCTCTGCAGTGTTCTTTCCACAATTTGATAATTTACCACAATGTGAAGTCACTTAGTGTGTTTCATGGACAAAATTTTCTGTGTCTTAAATGCTGCAGATTACCAATTAGAGGTTTAAGGAATAATTCAGAACTCTGGAATAAGCTACAGTTGACATGCGATCAGAAGGCACTGAAATAGGAGGGAGGGGATTAAAATTTTGATTCTGTCACTGCCTTTGTGATCCAGGGCCATGGTTTCAATTCCTTTTCTCTCCGGTTCTCCATCTGTAAAATAGACTATCTTTAGTGACAGTGAGCAGATTAAAAAAATAATGTTTAGAATCTTCAAAATATATCTTTTTGTAAACCAGACTGTAAACCTTAGAGTAAAATAACTATATTTACTAGTCTGTGTGGGTCATTGTGTATGCTTTAGAAATATTTGATGGTGCTGTACCTTGAGCTCCTGTGGATAAAGAAAAGGTAGTGGTTAAATTCAAGTTGCTGCTTATTCTTGATCTGTGTAGATTTTAAACTTTGTTATATTTTCCCTAATCATGCTGATCTAATCTCATAAAGTGAGTAAAGTAGGTGGTGGTGGGGAAGATCAAACATTCATGTTTGCTGTAAAGAGGAATTACTTTATTCCTGGCCTCTTTCTTTCTTTTTCTTTCTATTTTCTTTTTCTTTTTTCTTCACACTTTATGATTTAGATAGATACCCATTTGCTCAGAGGGATTGGTTCTAATCCTTTCTAGTGACAGAACAATAAATTAGTTCCTTGCAAAGTACTCTTTCTACTTACTTTATGAAACTTTTTAAATAAAAGGGACTCACTCAGTGATGATCTTAGTTATTGGCGGGATTTTTCCTATTGTTCAATAGAATCCTGGAAAGTAAGAACTATCTCAACAAGAGCTGAGGTCATTGCTGTGTTACTGCTGCCTTATTCATTAATGGCTATTGATAACAATAACCTGAGTATACTATGCTGATTAAAATCTGATTAAGAAGTTAAGTAACAGTTTATATAACTTCCTATACAAATTTGTTAACATTCTAAAATTAATTGATGTAAATATAGGTAAATGCTTAACTATATCTAGACACCTCATATCTGATTAGGAAATCATATCTACATACCTCTGACTTAATCCCAGTAACAGCCCTGTGGAATAAGTGGTCACATCATCCACAATTTATGGGTGAGGCAGGAGGATGTCACAGAATGTAGATTGGTGAGGTAACCTGCTCAAGGCCACAGAACAGAAATTCAAACTCAAAATTTCCATTTTGTCTGCATTTTAGGTCTCCAGAAGGACTTAGTTCCCAAGAGTTCTACATAGCAGAAATTATATTGTAGTTATATATATTTACTTTTTCTTAGAATTAAAGAGAAGGTTGTTAGTTTGTAGTGCCTTGGTTCCTCCCTTTCGCCTTTCTTCTATGTTAGAATAACATTCATAGCTCTCCAAGTCTTCTGTTTTCCTCCCCACTCCTTAGCCAATTATCAACAATTTTCGTCAAAGACTTTCTATTTCCCTTGCTGCTTCTTTCATAGTACTGGAATCAGATTTATCTGGGCCAAATGCCCAGTTCTAGTTAGCTTTTCACCCTTCTGAAATTATCAACCAGAATTCACCCAAGCTAAGCAGTTCTAGTGGGGAAAATAAATACTGATATTAAGTAACAAAAGAAGACTGTCTTCATCCATGGCCAGCAGTAGATTTATAGTTCTAGATTCTTATCTGTTCTGGCAAAACAAATTATTAATAATTTGGTGTGCTTTAAATGATAAACAAAAATATCACCAAAATCAACAAATATCAGCCTCCCCCATAGTTCATGTTTTTGTTTTAGAAATCTAGTAAAGTTGGAGGCCCTGGCTTGTTGACTCAGTGGTAGAGCACCGGCCCAATGTGTGGATGTCCTGGGTTTGATTGCCAGTCAGGGCACACAGGAGAGGCACCCATCTGCTTCTCTACCCCTCTCCCCTCTTTCTTCTCTCTCTTTCTCTCTCCCCCTCCTGAAGCCATGGCTGGAATGGAGCAAGTTGGCCCTTGGTATTGAGGATGGCTCCATGCCCTTCGCCTTAGGCGCTAAAGAAGAGGTCAGTGACTGAGCAACAGAGCTATGTTCCAGATGGGCAGAGCATCACCCCCTAGTGGGCTTGCCAAGTGGATCCCAGTTGGGGCGCATGCAGGAGTCTGTCTCTGCCTGCCTTCCTCTCACTGAATAAAAAAAATAAAAGGGAAGTTGGCATGTGAAATGCCCAGAAGTCCCTGGCGTAGCACTGTGTTTGATCAGAACCTTGAAATACACTGTTTCCATATAGAAAAATGCTACATGTACTTGGAGTTGCTTTTTCCAGCAATGATGATGGCTTTGCACTACAAACTGACCCTCTCTTACCTAGTCTCTTCTGTAGCTAATGGTGTTCATTTGCAGGATGATTGGATGAGGTTAGACATAGGGTTCAGGGATATGGGGGAGAAAAGCAACTGATGTACATAACATTCAACTCGTGACTCATTTGTGTTATGCCCAAACCAAATGAACCAGTCAGTCATAGGCTGAAACAGGAAAATGAGCAAGAAAACAAAGACTTAATTTTCATTCTTCAGGTCCTTTTGTACACTGGAAAAGGGAAGCTCATTGATTTCAGAATCTTAAAGAAAAAACATTTTCTATGAATAAATATTTAATTTCCAGGGATGTTTTCTGGCATCTCTGTGAATGTCATACCCAGCTAACCTTCCTGTTTTATTCTTAAACTTAATTATCCATTAAGCAAATGTTTGGGAAAAGATCATCCTTGTATTTGGGATCAGTCTACAGCCTTGTGGAGGTAAAACTATATTTTGAAACAAATGGCACCATCAGTCTTTGTTTTAAGATGGCTCAGTACCAGAAATTAAAGACCCTCTGTGTGAAAGTTCAAGCCCATGCCATACAAGCTGTAGATGAGCTGGCCTTTGGAGGAATTAGGATTTCATCTTATTATGGGATATCTGTGCACTGACATTTCATTTGTGATTTCCTGGTGCTCTACCACTTTATCTTGATCCTTCCACCCTCTCCCACCCTCAGTTCCAGATCAAACCCCTGGAAAGGGGTGAACTGAATGGAGACTGACTACATTCAATTGAGTCCACCATGCCCTGCCTAAGTGCTGTGATTTGATTCCTGGCCCCTTTTCCTGAGTTCTTACAGCCAGATTAGTCAGTCTCTCTAGCCCAAAGTACACACATTCCTGGCTTACTCCTTCAGGCCAATCATCACTTGAGGTCACTTATAAGCCCCTGGCTATGGCAATGCCAATTATAACAAGCATGGCTTGGTGACCTCCTAATTGTATGAGACCAATTACATTATACTTGTTGTTCGTTCAACAATAAACAGCTTTTGTGCTCACTAAATTGAGGCATACTACAAAATTTGCTGAGTGTAACCTGGCAATACTTCTCTAAATCATTAACTGCTGAAGGCTTTTGAAATAAAATATATCTTTGTGCCTCTTGTCTTAAGCATGTTACCTTCTTGTGTGTATTTTCCAACCCATTTCATTACATCTTACTGATGATATTTCTGTACAATGTTTCCCTATATGTCTCAGAGTCCTTATGCTTTTCTGAATTCCAAAAGGAGCAGAGAGGTAGAATGAAGGGGAAGGGGGTTGACTTACCAAATTTGTACTAAATACCTTTTTATTTTCTCTCTTTGATTTAAAATTAAAGCACATAGAAAAGCAACGTGAGCATAAATATATAGGAAAATCTAAATGAATACTGAATATATAAAGCAATAATAGTAAGGTCTTTGGGGATTTATAAAATCTATAGAATGAAAATACAGAGAATAAGAGCATATAAATTGGCAAGAGAGTAAATGGAGTTTAAGTGGTTTAAGGGCCTTGCATTGCCTGGGAAGAGGTACAAGTACTAATATTTTAGAGTTTGATAAGTCAAGGATGCATGTTAAAGTAATCCCCAGAGAAAACACTAAAGAAACAATAAAAAAATATAAAACTACAAAGCTGATACAGGGAAAATAGAATAATGCAAACTATTCCAACGTTTTAGAGAGAAGGTAAGAAAGAGGGAAAAGGAAACTAAAATGTGCTGAATGCATAGAAGGCAAATACTAAAATGGCAGTTTAAACCTAAACATGTCAAGTTACATTAAATTTAAGTGAATTAGCTATTACTAAAACCCCAAAATGTTCAGGTTTATCTAAAACACAGAGCCTACATAAGCTGTTTCAAGAGATACAATTTAAATTTAACGACACACACAGATAGCTTAAAGAAAAGAGATAAAATGATATACCTTGCAAACACTAACCAAAAGAAAGTTAGCTTCATAATATTAATATCAGGCAAAGTTGACTTCAAGGGAAAAAAGAATACTAGAGAATAAAAAGTAATACTATATAATGATAAAAGCTTTAGTTCATTAAGAAAATGTAGAAATTATAAATTCACCTACAGTTAATCACCTGGCTTCAATATAGATAAAGCAGCAATAGATAAAATGAAAGGAAATAATGGACAAACACAATTACAGTAAGACATGTAACATACTTCTCATAGTGACTAAAAAAATAAGCATACATTTTCAGAATAGAAAATATCAATAACATGATTACATTTTGGAAGTAACTGACATATGTAGAACACTGTACAGTGTATATAACCTTTTCAAGTATTAGGAAAACATAAAAATAAAATGACTATATGCTGACCTTAAGGCAAGTTTAAATAAATTTTGAGAAATTGCGACATATAATTTTTATTCTCTAACTACTATGTAAATAGAATAAAAACAACAACAGGGAGAGACGGCTCACCCAGAGAGACCATGGAAGTTCTGTGCCCTGTCCCATACACCTGGCTCTCTGCAGCCCTTCCAGATCGATCCTTTATTTGTATCCTTTATTATATATTTTATCATAGACAGGTAAAGGGTAAGTTAAAAAATCCCACTAATTTGCAAGAATATATGCACCCCTATGTTCATTGTAGTGTTATTTACAAGAGTCAAGATGTGAAACAGCCCGAGTTTCCATCAGTAGATGAGTGGATAAAAACCTGCAGTATATTTTACACAATGGAATACGATGAGGCCATAAGAAAGGAGGAAATTTTACCTTTTGCAACAGCATAAATGGATTTGAAGAACATTATGCGAAGTGAAATAAGCCAGCTAGAGAAAGACAAGTACCATGTGATTTCACTCATGTGGAATCTAATGAACAAAGTGAATGAACAAGCAAACTAGAGAAAGATTCATACATAGAGAGCAGGCTGACAACTATGGGGGAGAGGGGAGGTGAGGTTGGGTGATAGAATGGAAGGATTAAGCAAAAAAGGACAAAAAAGGAAGAAAGAAAAAACTCATGGACCTGGACAAAAGCGTGGTGATTGCTAGGGTAAGGGGGAGGTGGAGGGAGGTATAGGGGGATAAATAGTAAAGGATGAAGACTTGACTTGAGGAGGTGAACATGGTGTACACAGATGTGTTGTAAAATTGAGCACCTGAAAACTGTATAGTTATGTTAACCAGTGTCAGTCACCCCAATAAATTCAATAAAAAGATATAAACAGCAATAACAACAAAACTAGAAAAATTCCCTTATTTTGGAAGAGAAGATATATACTTCAAAACAATTATGGCTTAAAGAAGGTAACAAAATTGAAATTTGAGACTTCTTCTTTTGACACATGGTATATACACATATATCTTTGTATAGTTGTAAAGTTTACTTTTATAATTTATCCTCTAATATCTGAAATATACTTGATAATAAAGTGTAACAAGGAAAAATCTCATCTTAAGTGATTTTTAAAATTCCCTTCCTCTTTCTTGAGCAAGGAGGCAATTAAGAAATCCTAGATTTGCTGAATCTGAGATAGTGGTGGAGTAGGTGCATGTTACACTCACCTCTTCCCAGAACCAAACTGGTTGGCTCAGTGGTAGAAAATCAGCCTGGTGTGTGGATGTCCCAGGTTTGATTCCCAGTCTGGGTACACAGGAGAAGCACCCATATGCTTCTCCACCCTTCCTCCACTCGCTTCTATTTCTTTCTTCCCCTCCTGCAGCCATGGCTTGATTGGAGTGAGTTGGCCTTGGGCACTGAGGATGGCTCCATGTCCTCTGCCTCAGGTGCTAAGAAAAGCCTGGTTGCTGAGCAATGGGGCAATGCCCCGGATAGGCAGAGCATTGCCCCCTAGTGGGATGCTGGGTGGATCCTGGTTGGGGTACATGCAGGAGTCTGTCTCTGCCTCCCCTCCTCCCACTGAATAAAAAAAAATAGAAGTGTGGGGTCTCAACCCCCAACTGGGCTGCACATCATAGCTAGGGAGAAGTGCCCATATACTATCTGGCTATGAAAATCAACAGAAATTCTGCATGCCAGAGAGAGATGAGAGTCTTCTAGAGACACAGGTATCAAGGGCCAATGCACAAAATCTCGTTTGCAGCCACTTACCCTGGGATTCTGCAGAGAAAAGGTGGAGCAGATTAGAATTGTGTGAAGAGAAAGTGAACTACAAGGGGGCATCCATAAGACTGTCAGCTGATTTCTGAACAGAAACATTTCAGGACAGAAGTGATTGGCATGCAACATTCAAAGGGATAAAAAGCACCAGGCCAGGCAGTGGTGTATTGGATAGAGCATTGGGCTGGGATGCAGAGGACCCAGGTTCAAAACCCCGAGGTCACTGGCTTGCGTGCAGGCTCACCTGGCTTGAGCAAGAGCTTACCAGCTTGAACGCAGGGTCACTGCCTTGAGCATGGGATCATAGACATGACCCCATGGTCACTAGTTTGAGCCCAAAGGTCAATGGCTTGAAGCCCAAGGTTGCTTGCTTGAGCCCAAGGTCACTGTCTTGAGCAAGGAGTCACTTGCTCTGCTGTAGTGCCCCAGTCAAGGCACATATGAGAAAGCAATCAATGAACAACTAAGGTGCCACAACGAAAAATTAATGCTTTTTACCTCTCTCCCTTCCTGTCTGTCTGTCCCTATCTGTTCCTCTCTCTGTCTCTCTGTAAATAAATAAATAAATAAATATATAAAAGTGATGAAAAGCAAGGACCTACAACCAAGACTACTTTACCCAGCAATGTTATAATTTAAAATTAAAGGAGAAATAAAGAGCTTCCCAGACAAGCAAAAGGTAAAGGAATATGTCACCATCAAACCAGTATTATAAAAAATGTTAAAGGGCCTGCTTTAGGGGGAAGAAAAAGAAGTAGAAAGAGGAGGAGCAGGAAGAGAAGGAGAAAGAGGAGGAGGATAAGAAGAAAGAGGAGGAAGAGGAAGAGGAGGAGGAGGAAGAAGAAGAGGAGGAGGAGGAGAAGGAGAAACAATAGAGAAAATAGTTCAAAGAATAAAATGGCAAAAATATGTACCTATCAATAATCACTAAATGTAAATGGCTTAAATACTCCAATCAAAAGACATAGGATAGCTGAATGGATAAGAAAGAAGATTCATGTATATGCTGTCTATAAGAGATCCACCTTAGCCTAATATTCAAAATATACAAAGAACTCATAAAACTCAACAACAAACAAACAAACAATCCAATAAAAAAATGGGAAGAGGACATGAACAGACACTTCTCCCAGGAAGAAATACAAATGGCCAACAGATATATGAAAATATGCTCATCATCTTTAGTTATTAGAGAAATGCAAATCAAAACTGCAATGAGATACCACCTCACACCTGCTAGATTAGCTATTATTAACAAGACAGGTAATAGCAAATGTTGGAGAGGCTGTGGAGAAAAAGGAACCCTCATACACTGTTGGTGGGAATGTAAAGTAGTACAACCATTATGGAAGAAAGTATGGTGGTTCCTCAAAAAACTGAAAATAGAACTACCTTATGACCCAGCAATCCCTCTACGGCAGGGGTCTCAAACTCGCGGCCCGCCGAACAATTTTGTGCGGCCCGCAGACTAATCCACGAAGTTCAAAATATTTTGGATAAAATTAAGTAAGCCTAGGGGCCTACTTGTATTTTTCATTTCTCTAGCATCCTAGCTAGATATTAGCTTAGTTAACAGCAGTTGTGATGCGAACTACAGTTTCTGGTCGTTTTGTGACACTGAGTAAACTGCATGTACGATTGTGCTTGTTGTACTGATTTTTTTTTGTTTTCAACTACAGTGAGAAAAGTTTGCGTAACAGTTGCCTTTTGTAGACCTAGTGCGGCCCGCTGACGGCTGTGATCTTGCTCTGCGGCCCACATGCTGAGTTGAGTTTGAGACCCCTGCTCTACGGGGTATATACCCCCAAAACTCAGAAACATTGATACGTAAAGACACATGCAGCCCCATGTTCATTGCAGCATTGTTCACAGTGGCCAGGACATGGAAACAACCAAAAAGCCCTTCAATAGATGACTGGATAAAGAAGATGTGGCACATATACACTATGGAATATTACTCAGCTATAAGAAATGATGACATCGGATCATTTACAGCAAAATGGTGGGATCTTGATAACATTATACGAAGTGAAATAAGTAAAACAGAAAAAACCAGGAACTGCATTATTCCATACGTAGGTGTGACATAAAAGTGAGACTAAGAGACATTGGTAAGAGTGTGGTGGTTACAGGGGGAGGGGGGAGAGGGAGAGGGAAAGGGGGGAGGGGGAGGGGCACAAAGAAAACTAGATAGAAGGTGACAGAAGACAATCTGACTTTGGGTGATGGGTATGCAACATAATTGAACGACAAGATAACCTGGACATGTTATCTTTGAATATATGTATCCTGATTTATTGATGTCACCCCATTAAAAAACCAAAATTATTAAAAAAAAAAAAGCTAAGAAAAAAAAAAAAAGATCCACCTTAGAATAAAAGATATATACAGGCTAAAATTTAAGGGATGGTAAAAAAGATATTTCATGCAAATAGAAATGTAAAAAAGCTGGGGTAGCAATTTTTATATCTGACAAAATAGACTTTTAAACAAAGGCTATAGTAAGACAGAGAAAGACACTACATAATGATAAAGGAAGTAAAGAAACAAGAGAATATATCTCTTGTTAACATTTATGCATCCAAATTAGAAGCACCTAAACATGTAAAGTAAATCTTGATGGACATAAAGATAGAGACTGACAATAACACAGTCATAGCAGGGGATTTGAATACCCCATTGACATCAATGGATAGAAACTCAACAAGAAAACAGCAGCTTTAAATGACACACTAGATCAGATTCATTTAATTGATATCTTCAGAGCATTTCATCCCAAAGTATCAGAATATACATTCTTTACGAGTGAACATGGAACATTTTCTAGAATAGATCACATGTTAGGAGAGCAAACAAATTTCAATAAATTTAAGAAGATAGAAATCATATCAAGCATCTTCTCTTACCATAATGGTATGAAAGTAAAAATCAATCACAAGGAAAAAACAACTGAAAAACACAAAATGACATGGAACTAAATAACATGTTACTAAACAATAAATGGGTTAACAATGAGATCAAGGAAGAAATCAAAATATACCTCGAAACAAATGAAAAAGAGAAAACAACAACCCAAAATATATGGGACACAGTGAAAGCAGCCCTAAGAGGAAAATTTATAGCATCACAGGCCTATTTCAAGAAATAAGAAAAGTCTCAAATAAAAAATCAACTTTACACTTAAAGGAACAGATAAAGATCAACAAACAAACCCCAAGTGAGAGAAGAAAGGAAATAATAAAGATTAGAGAAGAAATAAAGAAAATTTAGAAAGAAAAGCAATGAAACCAACAGCTGCTTCTTTGAAAAAATATATAAGATAGACAAATGTTTAACCAGACTCATCAAGAAAAAAAGAGGAGCGTGCTATCTCTCCTGGGAGCATGTCACACACTCCTATGTTTAGTGCAATGTTATTTACAATAGCCAAGATTTGGAAGCAGCCCAAGAGTCCATCAGTAGATGAGTGGATAAAAAACCTGTGGTACATTTACACAATGTGATACTACTCAGCCATAAAAAAGGTTTATCCTTTGTGACAGTATTGATGGACCTGAAGAATATTATGCTAAATGAAATACATCAGTCAGAGATAGACAAATATCATATGATTTCACATATATGTGGAATCTAATGAACAAAATAAATTAACAAACAAAATGGAAACAGACTGATAGACACAGAACAGACTGACAGCTGTCAAAGGGGCAGGGGGTTGGGGCATGGTGGAAAAGATGAAGTGAGTAAGCAAAAAAACCAAAAACCCCAAACAGCAAAAACTTCAAAACACAGACAACAGTATGATGATTACCAGAGGGTACGAGGGTGGCGGGAGGTAAAAGACAGTAAATGGAGGATGAATGGAGATGGAAAATACTTGACTTTGGGTGATGAACACACAATACAACATAGAGATGACGTATTATAGAATTGTACACCTGAAACCTATATAATTTTATTAACCAGTGTCACTCCAATGAACTCAATTAAAAAACAGTCAATTGATTAATAACCTTTAAAAAAGAGAAAAAGAAACCCTAGACTTATTATTCTTTGTCCTGTTTTAAGATTTTTAAAAAAAGCCTGACCAAGCTGTAGTACAGAGGGTAGAGAGCATTGGCCTGTGACACTGAGGACCCAGGTTCAAAACTGTAAGGTCATGGGCTTGAGTTCAGGTTCACCAGCTTGAGTGCTGGATCATAGTCATGACCCCATGGTCGCTGGCTTGAGCCCAAGGTCGCTAGCTTGAGCCTAAGGTTGCTGGCTTGAGCAAGGGGTCACTGGCTGAGCTGGAGCCTCCCAGTCAAGGCACTTATGAGAAAGCAATTAATGAACGACTAAAGGTGCTGCAACTATCAGTTGATGCTTCTCATCTCCCTTCCTTTCTTTCTGTCCTTCTCTCTCTGTATCTTGCTTAAAAAAAAACAAAAAAAAAACAATTTTTTAGGGAGATTCTGCAGCCTTCATCATATTAAGGCATAAAATTATCTAGTGATCAAAATGTTAAATGTGAGTTGAGCAACTAGCAACTTGTGGCCAAATATTTAATATACCATTAAACCAAGTAAGATTTTACTTCTTGGTTTTGTTCCAACTTGATACTACAGTTACTATTTTCCATAAGTTATTCATGAATTGTCTTGCATGTTTGATAAATTGTATTTGACATACATCGGCTATGGGATTTCCCCCTCTTTCTATGTTAAAACACTTTAGTGTTGTAAAGCAAGAGCATTCAAAGGCAATAGGGGACAAAGAAAATTCATTTTTTGTAAATCTATGGACCTTGTGAGGGTTTCAATTCTAAATATTTTTCAAGCTAGAGTGTAAAATGGTCTTTGGACTTTTAAATGAGTTTGTGGGCATTTTACCTTATATTTCCATTGGGGCAAAAATAAATTTGGACTATATATACTCAAAGTTCTCTTTTAGCATTTAGATCTGAAATTAAAACTCCCTTTGCTGAATTCCTAAATGCTGTTGCAAAAAGTATTTATTTTCTGGTCTTTTCTCTTCTGCCCTCTCTAAATTAATATATCCTGGGAAACCTGAATAACATGCTATTGTTTTTGGGGGTACCATGATCATACGTGTTTATATCTTCTTATCTTTTTCATTTTTTGGCAGTGATTTGTTTGTCCTAATCTATAGTATCAAAGAAGGGTCTAAAATGTACTCATCTTTCTGGTCAGGATTAAATGGCTTTGTTAGCAAAGTGAGATTAATGGAAATTTCTCCTCAATGTTTAAATGTACTACTGTGTACCTGTAAGGTTACATACTTGTCAGGAATTTAGAGTAGTTTAATGCCTGTTTGGCAGCATAAACTCTGAAAAAAAAAGTCTCATGGGAAACACGCCCTGTACATGGTTTCTATGTCTGTACAAAAGGGGATGGACCGATGCCAGTTATGCAGTTGATGTGCTAAAGGTAGAGGCCAAACTAAGGCAGTCTTTAGGAGAACTCCTCAGCATGAATAAACACAGATTAAAAATGTCTATGTTCTTAGATCTGTTATATATACTTAAAATGGTTACCGCATGAAGCACATCAGTAAAGTCTATCATGTTCCAAGTTTTCATTTTAGAAGAAAATGGAAAAACTGAGCAATTCATATTGTTAATTTTAAAATTAGACTAGAATTAATTTCCCTTAGAAATGCAATAATTTGTTTGTGGAAACCTTTAAATGAAAAGCTTTGGCTTCAGGCACATATGTGGTTGATGTGGATGACTGTGAGGCTTCCAGATAGATGTCAGGAGGTTCTCTGTCAGTGACCTTCAGGGATGGATCTCTTTCTATGCCATTAAGTAGAATAATCATTCTATTTTCTAACTGCATAGACTTTTTAAGGTCTAAAATTATTTTATTTGAGATGGTATCTTTCTTTAGTTGTTTATACTAGGTTTTTTTCTAGCCTTATTATACCAAGAATTTGGTATAATACCAGGAATTAGAGTTTATGGGAGAACTTGTTTCTCTTTTTAGAAAGTCTTAGAACTGCAGGATAAAAGTTATTCTTATGCAATTCACTGACAGAAGGATATGAAGTATGATTGAGACAGAAGAATGGATTTTAGAGTTAAATAGGCCCCAGTTCAAATTCAAGTAACACCACGTTTCAGTTATGTGTTTGGAAAGCTTAATTATTTAACCTTTTCAAGTCTCACCACCGTATCTGTCAAATAGGGATAATGTCTATTTCATAATGTTATTGCAAGTACTAATCTAAATAATACACACCCCAAATGATGCCTGATTGGCACTAAGTGCTCGACAAACTGTATTTAATTTTGTGAAATGACTGTAAGTTGGTGAGCATCAGGTTGGTACTTCTGCTGTATAAAGATGAAAGGAATCAAGAAAACTGTAGAAACTTGGGCTTTTAATATAATTTTCTATTTACTTGAATATGATTACACATCCTATTTTCATTTCCTTGTGCAGTGTTAGATTTTGAATGTGGTGCATCATGACTGAAATCTGATCAGGAGGAACACCAGAGCATTGAATGATTTCTCTTGCTTTGACATAATCCATATGAATGGATTCAAGAACAGCAAATCAGCCTTTCTTTTTAAAGATATTTCTCATTAGAAAAAACACAAATATTCAAACAAAAGGGATATGGAAAAACAGGAATCTAACATCTTCTGCTTTTCTTAATAAGTTGTGATATAAAAGGACAGTTGATGGGTAAAGGACTCCATCATGGCAATGGGGTGTGTTTGTAAAGACTACTTAGCAAATATAGCTTTAACTAGAGTTCTTAATTAGATCTGTATGGAACTCTGAGAGAGAACTTTGGTGTGAACAAATCCTAGCTATTAAAAAACTATGAAAATGTAAGTTTCAGCATCAATTTTGATTACATTGATGTCAAAGACAACATGATTTATCTTTCAAGTAGTGATGAAATTATAAATCAGAACTAGAGAACAGATGGGAAATATTTTCAAATGTAGTGAAGATAATTGCATGTGAGGTCAGGACGTATTTCTGGTTGTTCGCAAGGCAAGGCTCAGAGTTAGACTCTAAAGTAAGAAGACAGGATGATTGACTTCTCAAAGGAGTAAGTCCAAGCAATTTCCACAGAACATCAGTGGTGATTTACATCATTTGTAGTTAATGAAGCATTCCCTCAATGCTATCACACAGGAGAGTTTGATTTGGAGTCAATTTGTTTTATAAATGCTATGCAAGTAATAGAGTAAAACCATGGCACATTATGGAAATATTCATTTGGAAAATTAATTTTAGTTTCTTTGAACACCAAGTGACTTCTTCCAAATGCTTTCCTTATAGCCATGATAAAGTTATATATCTGTAAATGATAAGTGTCTTCTTCTCTTATTAAGGGAATAACAGAGAGTATTAACAAGAAAACAAAATAATTTAAAGCTGAGTAAAACCACTGTGTTTATGGTGATAGTATGACAAATTAGCAGGTGGTTAATTAAGCTAACTTACTTGTCTCCATTCTGCATTTCTGATTCCTTTCTATTTAAATATTTGATTTTGCATTTGTCTTTTCTCAATTTCACCCTAATCTTAATTTGAGAGCTCTGACCGCTGTCACACCCATGGTAATATGAGCACCATCTCCTGCTGGTCTGTGGGCTTCGAGCACTTCAGCAATGGTTTGTGAGTACTGTTTCTTTGTCTCGGCCCTGTGGCTCTTCAGTGCTCCCTCCACCACTGCGAGCTTAGCAGGGCTGCCCCTGCCATCTTTGTCTCCTCAGTGAGGCTGGGCTGCTGTCCAGGCCCTCAGGACTCCAACACCTGCCTGCCAGCTAATCTTGTGATTATGTACACAGATATCAATAAAATGCAGGAGGTCCTGTATGATTGGTTTGAACTGCACTGCTTTCATATAAAAACTAGTCTTTTCCTCAGATTCCAGCTTATCAATGCCATCTTATATGATCCACTACATCAGCTAGGCTACATACTGCCTTGTGCAACATACATGTTGCCACTAGTCTGCCGGTGCCTGTGAGCCTCTCTCCAACTGCTCTACCTTAACAGAATAGATACCCCTCCAAGGTCCAGCTCACTCCCACCTTCTTTATGCTTCCTTTTTTTCAGGTTCCTTTGGCCAGTGTAAGATCACTACAGAAAATAGCTTTCCAGCTGATTATCGGTACAGCTGTATCCACAAATTATCTTTGTTAAAATGGAAGTGTAGCCGCAAACTTGCTATCTCTAAAAAGTCAACTGTCTTATAGAGGTCTTGGTTGGCTGCTCCCCACCTCACCTTAACTAGAGGGTAAAGAGGTGCCCTTGGAACTTTGGCTCAAGGTTCTAAACAGGTTTTGCCTTGACTACCAGATTCTGGCTTTCTCCACTAGAAAACCAGCAGCTGGAAAATCCTAGGCGCACATCAGGGGCCTACATGATCTTATAGTCTCAGTTTGTGAGCTCTCCGCTAGGTTTGATGTATATATTCTATCCCTGTTATAAAGTGGCAAAATACTTAAGATAAATAACACTTAATGCTTTGATAGAATTTGTACAATTAATATGGTCGCTACAACAAACTTTTTACAAGAGTCCAGGATGCTGTGCCAAATAAACTGGATGCACACAAGCTCTTGAAGCTTCTGCAAAGGCTGAGTTACAATTTTTTTTACTTTCAAACTAGTCTCCTGATAAGTTTCAGTACAAACTTTAAGGTAGGAAAACCGCAGGTAGTAAAAATCCTTTAAGAGTTGCAGTTATACTCTGTGTGAGTAAAATCATAATGGCCTGGAATGATGCACTAAATGCTAAGTAGATTTTTAAGGCTGGGTTTGACTCTTTTTTAACCCTTTACCTGAGCTAAAATATTTTATCCATGGCATTATTTTTGATAAAAATTTAAGCTTACAAACAGAGCTGTGCTATTTGTAGAATGAAATCCATACTTAGTATGCCTTTGAAGCACTGTTACAAATCGAGAATAAAACTAGTCCTTATTAGTTACAATAAAATTACCTAACTGGGTTAACAAATTTAGAATTAAGAAATAAGTTTTAAAAGCAAATGATGTTTACTTCTTTTGTGAACAAAGAGGGCAGACTTCATTTGCATTTGCATTAGTATGTTTCAAGTTGATATTTTCACTTGTTGCAGGGCCTTTTTCATTTGATACACAGGAAATCTGATTGTGTCACTTACCAGTATCTTCAAAATGAAATCCAAACTTTCTAGCATGACATGCAGGAGACTTCATGATTTAAGTCTTCCTACCCTCACGAGCTGTACACTGAATCATACAGAACACTTGTTTTCTTCTCTTCTACTTACAACCTTAGCAGGGCCGTTCCCTCTGCATGGAACATTCTTTTTCCTTTCCTCTTTTCCTTACACCAGTTTGTTAAAGGCTGATTCTCACAACTTCCTAAGACTGAAGCCCAGGAAGACTTCTTTGGGAAGCCTCTACAATGGAATCCAGAATGCCACATTGTGATTACTGTCCACTTCTCCTTAAGCTGTGAGCTCTCTGAGGGCGGGCACCACACGCTTTTGTCTTGTATTCTCAGCCCCTGCTGTGCTTTGCACACAGCAGTTACTTAGCTCATGTTTGTTGAATAATTTCACACTTTGAAATTATGTTTAGAGATCCAGCTCCAGTATACCTAGTCTGTGGTCTTGTGCCATCTCCCAAACCATAAATTATAAAGCAAATGTTAAAAATTTCTTCCTTCATCTTATTATTCCCAAATCCAATATAAAATAAAAAAAGTATACCCAGAAACCTGACACATCATCTTTTTGGGCCCCACTCTCAAGAGGGAAAAGTACAGGCATGACCTGTTTACGAAGTACTCCAGAATGAAAACTTAAATAGATCAACAAACGGACAAACCAGATGCTTTAACTTTGCAAAATTCTAGCTAGGGTAGGTCTTCAAAAACAACCAACGGAACAAAAGTCAGTATCATAACTTAGTGAAGTGAGATCTAAGTCCAGCTAAAATTCCTTTAGATTATTCTATAAACTAAATTATATCATATATTCTTATGTTCTTAAATTCTTGTTCTATTAATTTAGCTTTCCAGCCTCATCCCTCACTCCCAAAGTGCCATTCATCTTTTTGTACTTTATTTTAAATCTTATTGTTAAACAAAGATAATTTTTAACTGAAAAATTCATTTCCCCTAAACAGATTGTTGCTCTCCTCTACTTACAACCAGATCCTTGCTCAGTTCATGCTTATGAATCAGGTGGTAGGGGATTCACAGGGAGGGGTGGGCCTATGGATATGGATAATTGCCTCTTATTCCAATTTCCTATAATTGCAAAAACACTGTTATAATCAGGGCGTGACTCTGTTTAGGTTGTGTTCATTATATTTTGCTTAGCTTGTGTACAGCCTTAAACATATTAAAATAAGAGTAACTGTTGTTAAAGGTCTATGCTTAGACATAGTTTATGGTTAGAGATTTGCTCTGTATTCCTTCAGTCATATATTATGAGTAATGGACATTCTACAGTTTAATGGATGTGAGCATGGGGCAGAAAGGCAGATTGTTCAGATCATTTAAGTACTTATTTTAATCTTAACTGGTTATTTCATGGAGTGCAGGACCTGAAATTACACCAAAGTCTTAGTCCTTTAGAATTTAGCGTTTACCTTTGTAATACCTATAAATAAATATATTGTGAAACAAATGATAAAATGTTTACCTTACTTGGAGTGGCACTTGTATAGAATCATCATTTGACTCAGGAGAAGCACTTACAAGCAAAAATAATGAATGTGTCTGTCAGAAATAGTTTTAAAGATATTATTATAATCCTGAACATAGTCCTTGTGTCTCAAACTCTTTTTTTATGCCTATTATTAGCATTGTCTCTATATGTACAGTACTTGAAAGTTTTAAGTCCGTTTTAAATGTGATCTAACACATTTAACTATGTATATACTTTTCTTCCTCATCGTAGGACTATCTGAAAGTAGTATTTTTATTATGTCACTCCTTGCTCAAAATATCTTTCACTACTTATGACTGTACTAAATCTAAATGGCTTAACCAAGACTTCAGAGTTCTCCATAACTGTCCTCCAATGACTTTTCCTATCTTGTTTCCTGCTGGCCTACGGTAGTCCCCTTTCCCCCACCCCAGACAAGGACACAATAATGTCACCATTATTTTGTATACAGAGTGTCTACCCAGCAAAACCTGCCATTCTCTTCTCAGGATAATTCATCCAGTTCATCCCTCATCACCCAGGGGTCACACCCACTCTCTCCACACAATCCTTGCTGACCCTTGCTGCAGCAACCAGTCCCTCCTCTGGACTGCCTGGTGCTTTTCAGTGACCACTGTTTACCATTGCCGGGGGCCAAGGCTCTCAGCTAGCGTTTTGTTGCCTTGAATTGTTGAGCTGAATTATCTGTATTATTTAATTTTTAAAAAAATCTGACCGTAACCTACCTCTTCAGATAGACTAAAAGTTTTTTTTGCAAGAATGGTGGTGTATAGGCATCTAATACAATTTGAATACATATTAACTGAATGCATCGATGAATGAATGGATGAGTAAGTGACTGAAAATTGAACAAATGAATGCACGAATGGTGCAGATTTCAGAATATACATGGAAAATACATCCTGCATCTACACTAACTATGTATTTGGGGTCTAGCAAGAGAAAGAAAGGTGGAGTTCTTAAAAGCCAAAGCTCTTGACATTTAAATTTCCTTTAATGTCTAAAGGGCAAAAAGTAGTGGGTCCAGCCAGAATGACTGGAAACAGGCTCTTTTGGTCCCATAATCCCTCTATTGAGCTCCTGTGTTTGAGAATTTAGCATGAAGTTATGGTGAGAACCTGGCCATACAATGACTCCCTTTCCTTCTTTCCAAGGAGGGTTTGTGACCTCCTTCTTTGGGAAGTGGACCCTCCTCCAAAGCATTTAAAGACTGCCTCTCTGAAAGAATAAGAGAAATGCAAAATGGAGGCAAGACACACTCAATATTATTCAGAGAGTATGAACCAGTTCTGGGAGAAAAAGTCATTGCTGAGTTTTATATATAGATTTTTACTTCTGAACCTTTTAAAAGATCAACTGTGGTTTCAGTTTAATTTCTTTTTTTCAAAATAAACCTACATGGCCACTTCTTCAAATTTGTTCCAGATGGATTTAGTCATAGAATGATTGATTATCCACTCAGTTGAGAGCTATGTGGTTAGGTCAGAAACCTACAACAGACTGGTTTGGAGCCGTGTTTCATGGTAAGTGGCAGAAAGGATAATCCTTAAACTGTCATTTTAGAGTTAGTGATGAGACAAGAGGAATTTAGTATGGCTACTTATGTCAAGAGAATGTATTAGTAAATGGATGGCTGGATATAAGGAAATCTAATGAGCATAATGCTTTTTTTCCCTCTGGACTTCACAGTAAAGGGAACCAGATATGACTGGGAGCCCCCCCCCCCCAACCTGCCCCCGGGCTGCCCCAGCTCTCACTGCCTGCTTCATGGACCCAACCAGCCTCCCCAGGATGCTCCAGGCTGGAGGCCAGAGGCTGGCTTCTACCTGACTGTTGAGGGACCGATTTATCCTACTACCCACTCAACAGGCCTGCAGACTTTTTTATTATTGGCATCAGAGACACCTGTGCAAATCTGGAAACTAATTCATGGGGAAAGTGAACCAAGGAGAAAATGTGCTATACTCCATACAGAGCTGCATTATGTACTTTAAAAAAGCAATTTAAGAACATTTGGTCCATTTCCATTTTCTTCAAGGAAAAAAAAAAGCTTCTTTTGGATTTTACTTACTCCTTTTAATAGCTACATTAGCCTTTATTCTTTTCCTCTGGTTAATTCACAATTTGGCTACTAGACTATTCTTCTAGAAGAAATGGGATGTGGCCTTTCTATAGGTCCTCCTACACACGATTCAATTTCTTTGTTTCCATTTTCACTGATTTTTCCTGTTTTTGCTAATTTATCTTTTCCTTTCCCTTAGAGTACTACTATTCTACTTCCCATTGCCTTCTGGTAGAAAAACAAGCCACTATTCTGTCTCTTATCAAGATATCTACTCCTCAGAATCCCTATAAAGTTTGTGCTGAACTTTTTGGCTTCTGAATTTTTAACTATTATATAACCTATTTGTTATAAATGTAGGTTATGTTCAGCACATGCCTCCTAGTAGACTTCTGAGGCAAAAGAAAAGAGGTAAATATACTTCAACATAAAAATGATGATTCTAGAAACAGGCTTTTGAGTAGGCTGCAGGAGAAAACATGACCAAAACAGAACAGAGATTTCTACGGGAGAGATGGAGAACATTTCCCATGATTCCCTAATAAACAAAAATATCACAGATGTCTAGGACAAAAGTTAACATGAAGCAAGAACAGTTTAAATTCCTTTTATGTAATAGGCATGTGGGTACATGCGAATCTGCAAAAATAAAGGGAGTTTTGTGTTTGCTCATAAAGTTTTTGTTTCATGGATATTGTTTATTTATAGATTGGAATAAAGGAGGATTTTTAATAAAAAGAAGTTTTAAAATCAAAGGATATATTTATAACTATTTAAGGGTGGTTTCGGAAAGGATTGATAACATTTTAGAAATTCCAAATCCATGAAGAAGAAACGGGTACATTTATACAAAAGAGGCTGTTAGAAGCAGCAAGGTTGTTTTAGTACTTTGCCTATTTCAGCCATACCCGTCGGCTGCATATCTGAATGAGTCTTCCAGTCTACTGTACTCCCGGGAAGGTGGGTGCATTTTGCTTTTAAACTCATATTTTGTTTTTTTTGAAACTATTTAAAATTCTAGATTTAACTCTAAAGGTTTGGTTGGAATCAATTCAGGGGAATTTTAATTACAGATTGTGGTAGGCAGCTACTGACGTGGCTCCCAGTGATCCCATTCTCCTGGCATTCATGCCCTTGAATGGGGGCTGGATCTAGTGACTGGTTTCTAATGAACAGAATATGGCAAAAGTGATGAGCTGTCACTTCAGCAATTAAGTTACAGAAGCCCGTGACTTCAGTCATATTAGTACTTTCTCTGTCGCTGACATTGTCTCCTGCTCTTCGCTTCTTACCCTACGGAAGTGGTTGTAAGATGCTCTCTGGGAAGGTACATGTGGCAAGGTGCTGAAGGAGGCAGGAAGTGAATCCTGCCAACAACCATTAGTGAATGAGCTAGGAGAGAGTCCTTCCTGGTCAAGCCTGGAGGCGGCTGCAGCCTTGGGAAAGACCCAAAGCCCGAGGACCCAGCTCAGTCACACCTTGATTCCCGACCTAGAGAAACTGTGAGGTAATAAATGTTTGTTGTTTGAGCCCCTAAATTTTAGGGTAATTTGTTACATAGCAACAGAGAACTGGCTTAAAGACCTCCTTATATGATGGATAATAATACCCAAGTTCAGGAAAGACTGACAGCTTTGGTTGTAAGCATGGTTTGAGTCTGAGGCTGAAAAAAAATATGAAAATGTGAAAGGAACAAACTCGTAGACTTTAAACAGATTGTTCTTTGCTGAAAGGTACCCTTGTTCCCCAATGAAGATAGAAAATCAATTCAAAATTAAGGAAATAATAAAGAGTCTGTAACATTTGGTGTTGGCACCTGTACATTTTAACGGAGTTTATATTAATACATGCAAAAAGTATCGTTATGCACCAAAATAAAAATATACTGCTCACAAAAATTAGGGGATATATTAAAGTGAATATGAAGCGATAAAAGAAGCATTTGATTTAAAGTTGTTCAATTATGCAAACAAGATGCAAAGCCAACTTTTATTTCATTGGTGAAAATGCACTATACAAAAGGCAAAAAGGACTGGAGTATCTGCATGTTCCCTGGTCCTCTAATTTTTTGAGCAGTGTAAATCCTTTCTAAGCTGGGATTGAAATGGAGAGCTGGGCTGTAGCATGAACCATAATAATTACCCATGTCATTGCCTGGGGAAAAGACTCCAGTGATCCAGCTTTTAAAGCTTCAGTGATTTGGTCCAGGTTTTTAGCAAACAACCAGCACAAGGTGTGAACTGTTTTGTCAATAAAGATTCAAGTCATTAGAACTGTCTACTTTTTGTTACTGAGTCATTAATGCTATTATAATCACAGAATGTACCTGCATTCTTCCCAGGGCAGATTTTAACTTGCTCTGGTATGTTTTCCTGATAAAAACTCCACTTGAATGGTAAAGAAGAACTTCTATCAATAGGAGCAGTTTAAACTCCAGGCATGTATCAATCAAGAACCATATAGTTACCATACTTCCAATGCCTGTCATCTAGATAAAGTGTGCTCTTCCTTCACTTTCTTTCTCTCTCCTCATTCTCCTCTTGCTTTCTCCCCTCCTCTCCCCCCCCCCCCGCCCTCTGTCTCTCTTCTAAAATTATGTCAAGTAAGAGCTGAAAAGGACAACTCTTATTTCTAACAGCTAAGAAAACTGAGGCCCAGGGAGGATAATAACTAGTTTAATACAGTCAGAGTTACTTAGGGGAAGACTTAGACGGAACCTTTGTCTCCTGCCGAGTTTCATGGAGTTCTGCCACTCTTTGCTGCCAGAGTCTACTTGCTGGGATCCTCCTGAGCACTCAAGCATTAAAAACATTTCACTACCTGAGAAAATTCTATCAGTTATAAAGGAAGGGGAGTATCCATGTATTATAGTTGTCGCTGTTATTATGGAATTTATATCAGAGTATCTGAGTATGTAACCAGAGGAGAGAAATATCTTTGAGGGAATAAAACCCCCACTACTTGCAAATATGATTATATCCAAATTATACCATATTTTTTCTAATTGCAGAAAATAGAAAACGAAGTCACTGGACCTATAAGCTTCTTGGGAAGAGCAAATTCTCAGCTACTGGAAAGAAGACAGGCTCTGTATATATCAACAGAATCTGTGCGATTGTTAGAGATGTGAAATCTTGGGCCTCATTCCAGACCTGCTGATTCAGAATCTTCATTTTAATAAGATCCCCAGATAATCTGTGTGTTTATTAAAGTTTAAGAAGTACTGGTCTATCACACATATTATATGGGAAATTCCCCAACACATATTAGACAGTAATTGAATCAGAGTCTTAAGATTTCCATAGGCATTTTTATAAAAACAGCAAAACTGATTTATTCAGGTGTCACCTTTTCTTTTTCCTTCATCAGTCTTTTGAGGAGAAAAATGCATTTATAAATATATACATAGGTGGAAATTCGGTAATTATACTACTTTATGAGATACTACAGTAGAACCTGGGTTTGATTAGTATAGTCTTATGATTGCTCAGTGTCCTCTACCCTCCTATCTTGCTCTCTTTTTACCTCTCTTCCAGTTCCATTCTTTATCTCCCCCCCCCGCTCCCCCCCCCCCCCCCCCCCGCCTCTCATTCTTCCATTCTTCTTACAGCTAGCTGCTCCTATCTCTCAGGGTAAGGGTTGGTTCCTGGAAGAGAAAAATATAGCTCAGCTGTTTGCTCTACTTTGTATATTTTTCTCCACAAATGTGTGAATACAGCCTTGGCCTCTACCCTGAAGGTGTTCACTGCATTTTTGTTTTTTTCTTAGACAACTGATTTTCACACTGAGTGGTGTGTGGTGATGGTGGGGGAGAGTGTCACAATTACATGACTGGCTTCACAGTTTCATCCTAATGACATGTGATATGTGTAGCAAAGATTAATCAATGGGCAAGCAACATTTAAATCATGAATTTGTAGTGATTGCAGTTATCCCATTGTGATCTTTCTGATTAAAAGGTTCACGTAACTGTAACAGAGAAGAGGGAAAGAGGTGTCGTCTTTCTGCTGAGTTAGTTGACATAACAAATGGTGTGTCAACTATTAAAATAATTTTACAGTGCAGCTCTCCAGATCACCTGCAAAGGCTTTGTCTGAATTTGAATCTGCACTGATTCCATTTCTAATTAATAGGCAGACCCATTGCTTGCAGTTGGTTTTGCACACTTCTCAGAACCTTGCTTGATTTTTTTAAATTAAGCTCATGAGAAAATTAAAAAACCCGAATAATTCATATTTAATCAAATAATTCATGCAATCTTCCTTATTGAGGTGTTCCCTATTTTCTCTTGTCACTATAAACTATTCCCTTAAGATGAGACCAGGAAACTATATTTTACCAAGAAAAATATACAGTTAAAACCACTTTGTAATAGATTCATAATACTTTTGGTAATGTATAATCCTGACTACTCCTGACTTTGCTATTATAGTCATATTTTCCAATAATTCTTTAAAACTCTCATCAGAACCCTAATACTACTTGTGGCCAGATTTTCACAATGACAACTCAATAGCCTAAGCCTTTTTTGTAACAGAGTGATATTCTGATAGTCTGTTTGGGTATTAAACATCTTCCATAGCTTGGTTTATTGGAAACTATTGTTCTGGCATATTTATACAATCCATTTTTATGCTTAAAATTGAAAAATCAATAGGGAACATTTTTTTAGTTTACTTAGAGTTGAACTATAATTTACAATGGTTTGGCTATTTAACATTTTTTTTTTTTTGAATGAGCTATTTCATCAAATAATCTTTCTGTTTCTTTCCCCAGAACAATCATTACCTGCTTAAATTACACTGCAATTAAATTTCCTTCTTAAACTTAACTTCCTTTTATCATTAGCTTTTATTTACTTTTTTCATTGACTAAAGAAGAGAGGTCATGCAATTGAAGTTCAGAACAAAGCCTTGAATCTTTGCCAGATTATGTGGGAGAACTTTTTTCCTTTGGCGACCTCCCTGGGTAGGGTTCTTCTGAACCACCAGGTTGTGAACTATTTTTACAAAAGGATCCCACAGCTTTTACTGGGAAAATTTAATTAATCATGAATGACTGGAATTTTCTGCTTTGCTTGTTCAGTGGCATTTTATTCTGGGCTATCTCCTGACTATATAGTTTGCTGAAGTCTGAAGAATGAAAGAGCTTGGGGATTCAATGTCAGTTTCACATAAGTTATTTTTAATCCAATCAATGGCGGTCTTATCTAAAAAGTATGCTTTGTTTAAAAATTCAGTTGCTTATTATAGATGACAGAGGTGGATCAGGATGGAATCCAGGTATATCTCTAAGAAAGATTAGTAAAGAAATGGCCAGGATGCTGCAGAAGTATAAGGCAAGAGAGCCTGACAGGTTATGTCTTATTTACTTTTACTTCTATTTTGTTGACCCTTTCTATACTCCATCTAACAAAATTCTTTGTTGATTTAATCGTGTAGTAGCTGTCCAAGGTGCCCTATTCTCTTGTGATAGATACAATTTAGAAATCAGTTTCTGGTGTGGATTTTATGAGAATAATGAAATGGGAACTGTGTTCTGAATTATTTTAGAAGCATTATCAGCTTTCATCAGTTTAATTTTGGTACTTGTTACTTTCCTAACAAAAATAATGGTGCATTATATATTTGTGCACCTGTGTATATATGGGCATGAACTTGAGTGGGCATATGTTCACATGTGAGTGTAAACAGCTGGAATAAACTAAATCTAGGCAAGAAAGGATGTACCTAACTTGCATAACAGGTTCCTAAGGTGTCTTTTAACAGCCTCTTTTGGAATGTCCTTTTCTATTTTAGATGAGGTATATCTGATATCACAAAGTGCTCAGGTGAGGACATGGATAAGGAGAGAAAACAGTTTTACACAATAGTGTCTCTTTAGGCCTCAACTACAGAAAGCCGTAATTAGAAAAGAGTTCACTGGTGAATTTTGCAAAGCTGAATGATGCTGTATATTTAAATTGCTCATATATTTTAAGAGGATGATAAAAATTTATCTAATTCTCTAAGAAACCCTTTGAAATCAACAACAATTTAAGGACTCAACAGCAGACTCTGAAAAACAGACATACTGTTCTTTGTAATTTTGGTGTTTTAAAAGATATATTGAGATACTTAAGTTTTTCAGTCAATAGCAAAAATCTCAACAATTTAATGGTATACTTGTTTTGTGACTGTATGTATGAGAAGAAGGCTTGGCTGCAAAATATTTCACAAGTAAATCTAACTAATTACTATTGAACAAAAATTCTTCCCTAATCCAGAGTGTGACAGACCTGGACTTTAGGATGGACACTGAAGGGACCCCTTGAGTTGTTTCCCATTTTGGATGGTGTTCCACACCTGCACTCAAGGAAGGAGGAATAGATTCCTTGCAGCACACACAGACCTTTAGAGTGCAAAACTTATTTCACTATAGTCTCTGGAACTTTTTGAGACTTAACTCTATGCATAAAGACAATTCCAATTCCCATCACAATTCTCACTTTAGTTGGGAACACGGAAAGCTATACACATAGCTCTTATGGTTGTCTCTAGTTCCATTCCCTATTTCACACTCTTATTTCACCTACAGGTCAAGTATAAACTAGTTGCCACTCTTAAGGGTTATGCAGTAAGCTGGTTTCTTTCTTCGGGGCCCCTTGGATTCAAGGATTTCCTTCTCACTTCCTTAGTAATTCAGGCCTTCCTGCTTTGGGACCTGATCAGAACTGAGCTTCTTTAAGTCACCTAAACCCCAATTTAGTGACTTTCCTGGATTCCACCCTTTGGAATTTGAACAAAATAGATTTTGAAAGGATAATTTCTGACCTGCAGAAGAAGGGAATGACCAAGATAGAGTGTTCTGACCTCTTCTTTTCTTACTTTTTATTGTGTACTAGAGTTTCATCAAGTGCCTTGAGTTTCTTCACAATATCGGACATGTCACATAAGTATTTACCAGCCTTATGATTTTTTTAAAATTGCAAATATAAATATGTATATTAACATTTCCCAAATTCAATTGTATTATCATTAGTCACCAGTAGATTTCTAGGAAGGATATATTTGACACAGAGATACAATCATTGCTTAAATGACTTGCCAGAAAGTAAACAGATTTTAAATACCCTATTACTAGTCTTGCTCTAGGAATAACAGCAACCTGTTTCTTCACCAATGTTTATTAAAAACCTAACAATCAAAGATATAACAAATAGACTTTATAACTTCTTCATTCAAGTGGCTTAAGGCTTCAAATGGGAACAAAATATCTAAGTCCTCCAAATTAATGAGAAATTTGATAACATATAGTTGGGAAATATACCTTGTATCCATATGATATTATTCATAGCTCATTTTCAAGAATAGTTTTAGAACTCAGAGTAAACTTTAAGCCTAAATTCTCTGATGATTAAAAATCATTCATTTATTCAAACTCACACACAGATACATACACATACCAAACATTTTCTTAGTGCCTATTTATTAATAAGCAAAATGGGACACAGCTCAAGAATTATTTAGGCAGCAGTGGTGGAACACATTAGTATTCTGCTCGGGAGAGGTACTGAAGATAGGAGCAGTAGGAGACGTTTGCTGTGCAGTGGCTTTGCATCATGTGCGCTTTCTGATCCGGTCTCCCTCCACCTACCCCCACCCTTGCTTTGCTAGCATTCCTATCAGCAGCACACTGCTTCTGGGTGACTTTCCTGGGAAACCACTGGAAGACATAAGGAACACAGACACGATGCTGCTTTGTGCTTGTTCTGCTTGGCTACTGGATGATCACTTCCTCTTTGACTTTTGATTTCCTCATCAGACTTCTCAATTTCCTCTCATCATTCTTTCCTAAATGGGCCATTCCAGGGAGAAACCAGACTTTTACTCTCGACCACATTTCTGGTGACATTTTTTTTTTCTTGTCCAAATACGGATTTTAGTAAATTGCAAGACTACCTTTGTCACACACTAATTTTACTTTATTTTTGGCTATTTGTCATGTACTTCTTGTGATGTACCATGTGTTTACTTTATTGAATTGTATTTTTCTCTTCTTATTTGATAACTCATGGGTCAATGATGCAAAATTCCCAAAGGACTATGACTACTCCTTCCTCTACTTTGATTCTATCAAAGTGCCTTACAACAGAAAGTGGTTCTCAAACTTGATTGAACTTATTGAACACTAACTGAATGCTTCTGTGTTCTGTTTGATCAACTTCACTTGCTGTATTGCATGGTCAGCCGTGACTGGGATAGATGTACAATTATAGTAGTTGAAAGGTAGCTCAAGTTTTAGAATTTGAGTTAGCCCAAACCTCAAATTTTTAGTCTCTTTAGTACATATTTATGTAACAATGACTCACTATGTCTCCCTTCTTTTTATCTGTGGTCATATGAAATTGACAGCAATAAGCTATCTATGCTATTGTCAATATATTGATACTAGCAGTCAGCTTTCCTTTCATGTCATTTCTTCACAGCTTTATAAAAAGTTTACAAATCATTTAGGTTCAAGCTACAAGCCTGCAACTGTGGCTAAATGCTTGCAATGACAGCTGTTTTCTTCTGCCAATTTTGAATGCAGTTATCTTGATCAGTTTTATTTTTGAGTGTGCAATTTGCAGTTACCTCCTGGAAAAAGAAGCAGGCTAATGAATTTCAGATGTGGCATGTGGCATGAATTACTAATTTGTACATTCATGCAAAATCAAACACGTTTAGGGCAAATTTTGTTTACTCTGGTTTCAAAGAATAAAATTGTGCCAGTAATTCAACAAGTGCAAAGGCAATCCTTACAAATGGGGCAAGTTGTTGATTTCAGAGAATAGTTTGAGACTTTCTTCTGGAGAAAGAAATAATGAGCCAGTACCAGTGCATATTCCTGAATTTACCCAGGCTTGCAATTCTCTAATCGGCTTCTTTTTGTTTCTATGGGGAGAGAGAAATCCATTTCACAGATTGTTAACTAGTTTTTTACAAGAATCTTTATGTCTTTGATGAGAAGTAAATCTTTGATCAAGTTTAAATTGAAAAGATGATACTTATGTGAATATTCTTCTAATATCTGATGATAGTCATAGACTCTAAATAGAATGAGATGTCAGCTGTACATCTGATATTTTGATAACCAAAAGATGCTTTAAGGCCAACCCAACCTCCTCTTTTGTGACTCATAAAATGAACCTCCAAACAGCATTGCCTCATCTCTTATCACCAATCATATTACCATGCTCATAACATAACTTGGAGTTTCACTTACTGACAATTTAAGGGCAGTTATAGTATTTCACATTTGCAGGTGTTATATAGAGATGTAAGATCTCGTTTTCTTTCTTTTTCTTTTCTTCTAGAATGCACATATCATGTCCTTGGTTCAGGGTAATAGTCCTAACCAAGAGTCATGACCGATCATGTTTAAGGATCAGAGTATTACTGGTGATGACAATATAAAAAGGTGAGAAAAGTAAACTAGAAATATTATTCTATCATAGAAACAGAATGTATAATTTTGATATTTTCTCTTCCCATATTCCATGTAAAGTATTTTGATCCTGCCTTCTGATTTTGTAGTTAAATGTGCAGCTTCCTGAAGTTAAGATTAAGTTAGACATTGATTCTCAAACTTGAGCAGGGATCCAAATCATGGGACTGCTAAAACACAGATTGCTGAGCCCCATTCCCAGAGTTCTTGATTCAGTAGGTCTGATGGGAGGCCCAAGATTTTGCATTTATAAGTTACTGGGTGATGCTAATGCTTCTTTTCTGGAGCCACACTATGGGAATCATTGAGTTAGGCAGTTACATAGCATAGTCTTTAGCTGAAGAGCAATCAAACTGATCTCTTTCATCCTTCCACCTCAAATAGCTGTCGTTTAATTTTTATGAAGGAGGTTTAAGGAACTTTGTGACTGTGTATCAATCAGATACCTATACATACTATTCATAAATGTATATTAAAAATGAGTCTTAAATTAACTAGAAATTTAATGACTACAGTTTTTGGAACAGTAAATTATGAAACGCTGCTATTTTTTTTAAAAGAAAAAATCAATCATTTCTATGACACTGTATCAGCTTATTTAAAAAGTAATTCAGTTTTTCTTATAAACTAAACTCCTAGTTATCGATGTGGGTTTAGAGAATTTTCAGATACTCAAAAGTAATTAACTAAAATAATGAAGAACCGTTAAGTCGGCTAAATACCCATTTTACTTTCTGCTTAAAGTATTTATTTTCTGTTAATATTATAATTTATTCAATTATAGTCTTCCTTTTGCAAAATATCTATTTTCTGAGATCAAAGCTCTTTGGGGGGAGTTGTATAATTATATGTAACAAAAATTAGGCATTTACTCATGAACTGAAAAAAAGCAACCAGAGACCCTAATGACATTAGTGAGAATCAACAAAAAGGCAGTGTTTGAAAGTTGTTTGTAATGACAATGCCAGGTATGCTAAGCTACTTGATTGCATTATAATTTATAAATTCTCTTCTGCATATGAGATCACTTAAGTTATAAAAGGAAGAAGTCAAAGAAAGATGTCTTTAGCATCTGAGAATCTGTACATGTTAGTTCAAGTTTCTCTCTTCTTAATTAGATGTACAGATAATAACTTTATCAAAATAGTCTTTTAGTTATCATTACGTTTATAAAGAAATGTGTTGAAAATAATAGTCCCCCAAGAGTGTATTTTTTTTTTAATCCAGAATATTATTTTTTTTGTTCCTTTAGGCTTCATAAAAGGCATTTATTTTTCTCTTTAGCTTTTTAGTTGGTCCTGTGTCATACGTAATAACAGAATCATTGATAATATAGTTAAAAAATAAAAAAATTAAAATTTTGGCAAAAGCATTGAATTTGTCTGTGTGGTAAAATTTTTCCCCGCAGTAATGAGCTAACTATGGTAGGACATATATCTAAGTATGCAAGTGCTAACTAATGTCTACCTATCCTACACATGCAATCTAGAAGAATGTGGAAACCAGCTCATTGGCAGAGTGACAAGTGGGATTCTGACAACTGAATAGAAAGACTCTCTCTGGGTACATAAAAATCAATGAGGATTAGTTTTTGAAAATTTAGAACAAATAGAGAAAAAGTCCCATTGGGCAAACAATGCCTTGCCTGAAAAAACAATAGTTCTAATATTGGGACTTGCTTACTCTTGTCTGTGTGATGTACAGGATTGGTTATTGGATGTGTGTTGGGGTAGACAACCATCCCATTTGCCCAGGACTAAGGCATTTCCAGGGTTGTGGGGCTTTCTGTTTTCAAATCAGCACAGCCTCAGGTAGACAGGGATGGTTGGAAACCCTAGGGCAGTGGTTCTCAACCTGTGGGTCGCGACCCACAGGTTGAGAACCATATGTATTTCCTATGGCTTTAGGCGACCCCTGTGTTTTGGTCCTTCGACCCCCACCGGGGTCGCGACCCACAGGTTGAGAACCGCTGCCCTAGGGGATATTTTTACACTTCTCACCTTATATAACACAAGGCAGGCACTGCATTCTGAATTTGGCTCCATAATCAGCTTCATTAAACATTTATATTGAGTTATGTGTTTTTTTTTATGGCACAGTTTCTTTAATAAGTTAGTAATGATACCTATAAATCCTGAATGAGTTTAGTTATGGCTTTATTATCAGTTATACAAAATACACTATGTTTAATTTTTCAAAAGTTCAGTTACATGAACAAATTCCTTTAAATTGGCCGCTCAATGCTCCCTGTTGTCATCCCAAATGGCTTTTTTCCCCTTACAAGAATGAGGCTCTTAGAAACTTACATATGATTAAAAAAATTACTTCTCAACTTGAACCAGTGATTTCTAACTATCTCTTTTGAGGAAGATTATATGGAGACCTTGCACTAATGATGTAAAAAAAAATAAAGTGAGTCATCAGTGAGTTACAATAAATTCCCTATTCATCCAATTTTCTTTTGGAGAAGTTGAATAGATGTTGTCTTTGAAGCAGATGATAGCTCATGGAGAAACCATTAATTTTTAAACTTTATTTATACATGACTCCAGGTATGTAACAATGAAATCATCTTCATGGAATGCTATAGCTGCCACCAGTCATTTGAGATTCTCAGTGTTAATGGCTCCCCCAGCATTACCTTAGTTAACAAAAATTACCTGAAAAAAACTGTTCAATATGACGTGATATTTGGATATTATGTTGTACTTTAAACCCCTTGTTTTTGTATAAAACTGAAAAACTCTGTAATAAAAGGAATACATTTTCATTAAATGTTAAAACATGGACAGCTGGTTAAATATATACTTATAAAATAGAGTATATTTAAAAATATCTAGTGGTATTTAAATTATTAGGTGCCATCTATGATTGGTAATAGTGCATTCAAAAGCACAATTGACTTGAACATTGAAACATAGCAGTTTTCAGTCATTCCATAAAGCTGTCTACAGCTTTCAGTTATGTAATGATAAATTGTACCTGTTGAAAAATATATGTGGAAAAAAGGAATAATTTTAATACAAATATGACTCATCTGCAAGCATTCATTTACTCTGATCCAGCGACCACGGTAAATGTGTTTGGATTATTGGGCATAAGTATGCAAAGTTTCAAAGGGAGTGGAGATCTCTATTAAAACAGAAGGCTCCTCAATTTCCACAGTGATGTCAGTAATAGAGGTCCTTGGAGCACAGTATTGTTTTAAGCAGAGGTCCCCACAATTTCACATTGGTTATAAAACATTATTTTGTGCTGCTGGCCTGGAATGAGCATGTCATACATCTGTAGGCAATTAGAAGAAGCTGGACTGAATGTTTGATTAGCTCAATAATAAATGGGCATAAGTGTGACTCGACTTATGTTAGTCAGAGTCCCTATATAGATTATCCTGTTGCTATATGAAATAACCCCCTTTTATCAACAATTAAGCAAATCTACATTTGCAGGCACTTTGTAAAATTGTGAGGTGGGAAGAAATTCAACTTAAGCCTTAAATTATTAAAAAAACTTTTAACCCTGCTTCCAATAATACAATTTTAGAAATTGGATGAATTATGCAGAACAGTTTGGATTGGAAATACCCTGTGTACAATTGATAAGTATATATTTAGCATCTATCATAAGCAAGGCATTTAATAGTTTTAGCTTATAACAATAAAAATTTCCCAAAGAGCCTGACCAGGTGGTGACACAGTAAATAGATCATCAACCTGGGATGCTGAGGACCCAGGTTCGAAATCCTGAGGTTGCTGGCTTGAGTGTAGGTTCATCTAGCTTGAGTATGGACCATAGGTATGACACACTGGTCGCTGGCTTGAGCCCAAAAGTTCCTGGCTTGAAGCACAATGTTGCTGGCTTGAAGCCCAATGTCACTGACTTGAGCAAGAGGTCACTGGCTCAGTTGGAGCCCCGGTCAAGGCACATGTGAAAAAGCAATCAATGAACAACTGAAGTTCTACAACTATGAGTTGATGTTTCTCATCTTTCTCCCTTTCTGTCCATCCATCTGTCTGTCTGTCTGGCTCTCTCTCTCTCTCTCTCTCAGTAAAGAAAAAAAATTTTCCAAAGAATTAAGTGGTATAAATGTTTTAATATATGAAAAGTAACTTATTTTGTAAGATGATTTAAATCTTTTTAATAAAAATTAGAATTTCATTTTTATTATTCACATTTTATTATACAGTTTTTGCCTTAACCAATGAATGTTGTAAGTTCTGAATATATTTTACTACAGAACTTATTCATTTGGTTATAGGCATCATTCTTGTATTCAATCACAACTGTCAATGATGGGCTATAAACTACTTTGGGAAATAAATCATTCATTTATCTATTGTTTTTCCTCCTAAGAACCAGTGAAATATATATATCTGAAGTATGAAAAGTAACTTAGTATGTAAAAGTCATACTTTAAAAATTTCAGCAAAACATTTCAGTTTCAGGAAAAATACCACCAAACCTTTAAATATAATGATATATTTCAATAACAATTAGAAGTTGGTATCTTAAATAAACTCAGTTACTTTTTATCAATATTTACTCAAGTAAATATGTATATAAAATAATCTCATGAGATTATCCCCTTGACATAATCCTTAAATCAAATATCAGAATATTAAGCAGATGCTGAGGCATTCATCATCAATATGAATTCTGACTCATGACAGTAACACGAAACAGATGCTAATATGATAGACTCTGCAAAATGACACCATCACAGCACGGGTTAGCTCTTGTTGTGGGTACTTAAAAGTTGAACACAAAATATAAAGTAATAAAAGTTGAAGCATGATGTGTTTCCTTACTTTATGTATAAACCATTTAAAATATAATATCGCTTATATAGGAGATTCTCCATTCAGCACTGGTGAATAAGGGGTAATACCAGAAGATGCTTTTTTCACCCAATGCAGCAGCTGGGTGATCCCAACTGAACCCCTCATTGTTGAGAAAAATAAGGTGCTCTCTTCCTCAATGAGCAAGTAGAAGGTAAGAACTCCTGGGCCCTTTCCATTAACCAATGTGTTCCAGGCATTTACGGTATAATACAGGGTCTCCTCAGCCAGGAGTCTGGGACTCCTATGGTCTATCTCAGTAATACTATCTCCACATCAAGCAGATCTAAAAGGGCTTGTTAAGCACAAAGAGGCAAACAGAATCCCTTAGCACAGTTCAGTTATCTAATATCCTACATGTCTTCAAAGGCCAAAATTCTTATTGCTTTGCTAGCATGAGTCTGAATCTACAGCTATTTCTAGAATACACAGTGATGTGTACTCTTTGCGAAAATAAACAGAAAAACCCAGGCAGATGGTGCCACGTGATATAAGTGAAATGTGTTCAAATGGGAGCTTTAAAAGACAGATGAATAGGAGTGGGGTAGACTTCCCTCCTTCAAAAGTACTGAGAAGCAGGAGCCCCATTTCTTTCTTCCACAGTAAGGAAAAAATGTCAGTTACAAATTCAGTGAAAAGAAAGCTTGAGAACCCAAGGGGGGCTATTTATGAAGTAGCTTGACAGAACAATTTCAAGTTCTCATGAATTACCTGACCACTCCTTCTGACAGCTGTGACTCTGGCCTGCCTACCTGGGTCTGAGGGCTGATGCTGCACTCACCACCTGTGACCTCTGGTTCTCAAACTTGGCTGCGCACTGGAATAACGTGGGGAGCTTTAAAAAATACCGATGCCTGGAACCCACCCCTGGCGTTGTTATATTTAACTGGGCCAGGGTGTGGCTTGGACATAGAAGAATTTTAAAAGCTCCCATGTAACTCTAAATATGTTCAGCTAAGGTTGAGAACCAGCGATGACCTCTCTGAGCCAGGGTTTCCTCATTTGTAAAATGATGACTATGCAGGCAGCGACTACCTTTTAGGATTATTGTGATGATAAAATATGATAATACAGGAAAAGCATTTAGCACAATGTCTGACACATGTGGAAAGATGTCAAAAAATTTTGAGTTGTTATTTTCACCACGAGGTGCACTTGGGCAAGAACCTTCTTGTTAGTACAAGAAGTCATGCTTACCTTGGCAGATGTTATGCTCACTCTGCTCATAGCCTGTTGCACACTGGATCCGATGAGAAGGATTGGAGGGAATGCGCTGAGGGTCAGCTGGGTTTCGACGGATGACAAAGTTATTTCGGCCAGTCTGCACTTCTGGGCCTGCAACTGCAGCAGCACTGGCAACGTAACCAGATCCGGGTATCACTCCACTGGTTGCCATGCCACTGGCTGCTGCACCCCCAGATGTACCCGAGGATGCAGCTGCATTTGCAGCTGCACCCACAGTTTCGGCTGCTGGTGTTTCTTGCTGAGGTTGTTCATTATTGACAATAATCTGGGCTGTTTTAGGAAGGCAGAGGTATCCTCCATAGTGGTTGACACATTTCATTCCCCCTTTGCAGGCATCTGGGACAATGTCACATTCATCAATATCTGCGGTCAGTAATAAAATGAGTCAGGAATCTTCTTAGGGGGAAAACTGAACATGTACATATATGCTCATGCCTTTTTGGTATAATACAAACAGGACAGGAAGAGTGATGCGAGATGAAGAGTGACACAGAGAGTTTATGTTCAGATGGAGTGTCTTTGAAGTTGGCTCACCTTTGCACTGCTGTCTTATAGGATCCCACTCATATCCATCTGTGCATTGCTGTGAAGAAAACATCAAGATAGGGTCAGGAGACAGTTGATGTTTCCAGTCCCTAGGAAGACACTCTAAAAGCTTCATTTTATGGCAACAGTTTTTGCACTGGACTCCTAGATGATGATGAGATGGTGGTTAAACATTCTTTAGCTTTTCTTTTCTTTTTTTTTTTTTAAAGACAAAGCTGTCCCTCTTTAGGTATCTCTTTCAATCATCAGCTACCTCAACTCTACTGTTTCGTTTGGTATAGTCACCCATGACTATATTCTTAGAATTCTTCCCTGTCTTGATAATAATCTCCAATCTCTCTGACGGCTGTGCTCTCTCTCTTTTTTTTTGCTTTATTTGCTTCTTCTTCCTCATTGTAAATTTTAAAAAAGAAAGTAATTTTAACTAAGTTCTTTGTTTCAGGCCTTGACTCTCCCTTCTCTCTCTAAATCCTCTTAGAGCATTACAGAACCTGGATTTCCTTATCATTCGTATTCAGCTTAGTCCAGGGCCTTCTCTCATACCCTGCCCTTCCTCCTAGTTTCAGTCCCCACAGGTCCTTTTGTTCACTCACTGAACCATCTGTCAAATATCTGCTCATATAAGACACCATCCTAGTCCCTGGGAATTCAAAGATCGTGAGGACTTGTCCTCATCCTCAAGCAGCTCATAGGCCAGAAGAGGAGACAGACAGGTAGACAAGTTGGAGCAAGATGTTAGGTGCCATGGCACAAGTATGCATATAGAAGGAGGGGTGGACTCTGGCCAGGGAAGTGGGTGGACATAACAGGGTGGGAGAAAAGGCTCTATGTGAGAGGCAACAAATGAATGAGGACTTAGAGGAGCAAAATTTTTAAAGAAGAGAGGAGCTGCAAGTAGTCCTGGGTGGGTGGGGATGAGGTTAGAGAGGTTGGCAGGGCCAACTCTGGGAAGCTTTTCTTTGGGACAGATCAGGAACTGAATTGTTACTGAAGGTCAGTGAATCTCAAACTTTATTATGCTTAAGAATCGCCCAGGGGACTTGTTCAAATGCAGGTTTCTGGGTCTACCCAAAAAATCTGATTCTGGGTAGGAGGCCTAGAATCTGAATTCTTAATAAGTATCCCAGGGGTTTCTAATACAAGTCATCTATGAGCTATTTTCTTCCTTCTTATTTTATTTATTGAATTTATTGGGGTGACATTGGTTAATAAAATTATATAGGTTTTAGGTGAACAATTCTATAATACATCATCTATATATTGCATTGTGTGTTTACCACCCCAAGTCAAGTCTCTTCATCACCATTTATTCCTCCCTTTTCTCTCTTCTACCTTCCCCCACCACTCTTTCTCTCTGGTAATCACCATATCTATAAGTTTTTTGTTTTCTTTTGTTTGTTTGTTTGCTTAATTCCTTCACTCTTTTCATCCTGCCCTCAACCCCCATCCGCTCTGAGAGCTGTCAGTCTGTTTTCTGTATCCAGGAGTATGTTTCTATTTCTATTTTGTTTGTTATTTTATTTTGTTCATTAGATTCCACATATAAGTGAAATCATATGTTATTTGTCTTTCTCTGACTGGTTTATTTCACTTAGCATGGGCTACTTCTTGAGAAAAGAAGAAAGATGCTTCAGGAAGTATTGAGCAAAAGTAGTGTAAACAAAAATAAACAAATTCTTTTAATAGAGCTGAGAGTTGCTTATGCATACAAAAGATGTTTGTCAAGTAAATAGCTGAATGGAGACAGAGAAGTCAGTGTAGATATTTTACTGATATCTGAAACTTAACAGGGTAAACACTATGGCCACATATTTCACAAGGTCTTACTAGTTTCCCCAACATTGTTCAAGGCACTACCATCATTCTCAGGACCCAGGATTACAATTTTGACATCAGCATTGACTTATCCAATTTTTTTTTCCTTTAGGGTCTTCTGACTTTGTGTCCATTTCTATATCTGCCAATTATTATAAGCTTTCCCAGCCTCATGAGTAGGCCAGGCTTTTTAGCTGGTCTCCGTATCTACGCATGGTGCACAGAGCCTCCATGGCTATCTTTCTTACTCTCTTGGTTATGTTGTTCCTCCATCTAAGAGATCACAGTGGCCTGAAGACCTCTCATCTCCCATTATTATCATCTCCAGGTTCTCCCTACTACCCAGCTCCAGTCCATTTGAACTTGTTACCTCTTGGACTTGTCTTGCTTGTTTTTACTTCTAGACTGTGATTATGCCACATTTTTCTGATTCAGATGTCTCTTCAGCCTTTCTAGATTAATCCAAAGTCATTACTTCCTTCAAGAACCAGCACAGAGTTCTGTCTGCTCTAATATGCCAGCACTGACATTAGTTACCTCCTTGCTTTTCTATTGCTTAACAACTTGTAAAATATGTATAATAATATTATTTGTACTTGCTTAGGAACTTTGTAGTTTTCAAGTATCTTCCCAGGGTAAATTCCCTGAGGTGAAGGTCTGAGTTTTCTTAGTAAACAACAGAAAAAAAAAAATTAAATTCCTTTGATAGTAATGAGAATTGCTTATGCACATGGCAGATACTTGGCCAGTAAATAACTGAATGAACCTTATCTTTAATATGGAAGGGGAATGCTATCTTGTGGATATGAGCCCATCCCTCTGAAAGGTATCTTTCAAGCTAGGCAAAATGACAGCTCACTTGAATAATCTACATGCTAATAGAAAAGACTTGCCGTTTGTTTTAGGCATTTAGGTTCAATCCCTTTAATATGGATCTACTATAGTACCTTCCTAGAGTAAATTTAGCTTTAACCACTTGCTGGCTGTGTAGCCTTAAGCAAGTGAGATACTCTCTCAGATCTTCGGGTCTCCTATCCGCAGAAGGAAGGGATGCCACTTATCTCATACTTTGCTATAAGGATGAAAGGAGATGATGTCTCCACAGTGGGGTACTTAAAAATAATTACATCTTGTCCTTTAACCATGAATTATTAGGCATACACAATTCCAAAGAGAACAGACCTAATCTTAGCACAAAAAGAATGTCATATCTGGAAAGTTTGTTGTCATCATAGTAAACTCTATTTAGTACTCTTAAAACAATAGTGTTTAATCCACAGGGGACTTTCTCTGCTAAAGACAAATAAGATTTAGGTGATTAGCAAAGGGTGGGGTAGAAGATAAGCAGTTAGAAAAGCAATAAAATCTTTTATTAGATGAATATAAGAGTGAGTAGCTAATTTCATTTTCGCTCCCTAAGAAGGTAGTAAGTTTAGCTTGAATAACAAAACATTTTCATTGGAAGATAAACAACACATGTATTCATTTCTCTTGCTTTATTTATCTTCAGCAGAGGAAGCAATTACATTTACCATTAAGTTAACAAAATATTTATATTAAACCCTATTTGATTTATAGTTGATCTGAACAACAACAAGAAACATTTGCCAGATGAATACTAACATTCTAGAGATAATATGGTACCAAAAAAGTGAGATAATGTTTATTATCAGTAATTGACATTAGCTCACTTTTAAGAGTTTTATTTAAAACATTTTTCACATTCTTCTGAGTAGGATTACTTAATTTTAAATTGGGAACAAGTAAAAAAAATATGTTTTTCATATTCTGATCCAGGACAAATGTCATTTGCCTCACAACACTGATTAAAGAGTAGAAAATACAAAACAGAGGTGCAAACTCACCAAAAGTGAGGTAGGTACTGCCCTTTCTTCTCACCACATCCATTCCTGGAAGTGGGAGAGGTCAGATAATATTTTCAGTATTTTAGTAAACATTGGTTGTACCCATGAAGTTAACTAATTAATCAAATATTATTTGGAAACATTAATAGGCTAATTAGAAAATGTAAAATAAAATTTCATCCAGTGCATTTTGAAATCACTTGAGCAAATGCCATGTCCTGGTAACACATAAAGTTTATCTCAAGGGCATTTCTATGAGTTATCAGTTATACTAAAAATGAGTGGTAGCCTTTGTAAAGTCAATAAAAGCCACTTACCTGAGAATGTAAGTTGCATGCACAAATGAAGCGAAGTGTTCTTATGTATGTAAGAATCCAGGTTTTCCAATTCCTTACACCCATTAATTTATTGAATGTGTTAGAAACATGTAGCTTACTTTGGTTTTTCTGGTCTTGCACAAATCATCATATTTTGGTGCCTATTTCAATTGGTGATCCAAATGAACTTTTGAAAGGACTACTGGCAATAAGGAATCTTAAACGTGAAGCATGCTGACGTGTTGTCTAACATATTACCTTCTACACAGGGCAGCTCACATACACTGGCAGAAGTGGATAAAGTCTCTCTTGTGTCACAGAATCCCCTTGAACCGCACTTATCTCAAATTCCGTCACCCCTTACCGTATATGTGATGGTTTCCTCTGTGTCCTGTGACTCGACCAGCGCCAGAGTCAGCATACTTAGGAAAAGGGCTTTCAACATCGTGAATCTCAAAGAAAACACAGGACAAATCGATGTTTAGTATCAGCTGCGGGGTAAATAACAAAAGTTTAGCTGTGAAGTTACATGCGAGGAAGGGAGGGCTGACGGAGCCGAGGCTCCATCATACCCAACTTCCAATGTACTTTCTCCCCCCCCCCCCCCCCCTACCTTCCCGTGGCCAAACGAGGCACCAAAGTCTGTAACAGGGCTGCCGAATTACATTTCACTTCATCCGGCTGTGTTCAATATACACAAAGGACATACAGTGTACCTTTCATACTGCACCTACACAACAGGCTCCAGAACGCGGACAGAAGGACAAAGTAGAGGGTAATTACTTTCAAAGGAGACGGTGCATTTAAAAAATGTATTTATCTATCATCTTCCTATTTATCTTGCGAGAGTGGAGGTGGCGCAGCAAACCTCCTATTCCCTTGAACGTTAAGGCTTTTCACTATAAGCTTTCCTCCATCTAGTGAAGTAATGGTTTCACAGCTCAGTAGAAATACCTATGAACCAATATGAATTACCGTGGCCTCAAACTTAAAAAACAAAACAAAAAACAAAGCACCAAAAACAGAACTCCTGGGTCAATCTCCTCCCAGATCTAGTAGAATACCTGCTTCCCAGAGCTCCTTCTCACATCCCCCAGCACAAACTCTCAAGTGTTCTGCGCACAGCTTTGTTCAAAAGCGCCAGGTTGTGAGAAGGCGCGTCTGATTCCCTTGTGCCGTATTAGTCCCTCGGTCCTCGACATGCTACCTTCAGAAGTGGGGCTGTCTAGGGCCGGTACTGGGGACCACACCGAAGCCCTAGGTACAAGTTTCGGGGTGATCGGCCTGGCGTCCCCAGGGAAATGAAGTCCCCCCCCCTTTTTTTAACAGTAAACTAACAAGTTAGTCCCGGGAGCTGCTCAGCGCTTCATCTTCTAACCAGTTCCGGTGGAATCCAGGTGCGTCTTAAATCTCGCACATTAGACCCCTGAAATTTCCCAAACCTCGTTTATGGGCAAAGCCCTGTCTGATGATTGTCGGCGCGTACACACATGCCCATACAAACAGATGTCACCCTTGTACTCGCACATGCTGACAGATCGCATTCCGAGATCGCACACCTCCACCTCCCTTTCTGCCTGAGAGATCCTGCACCGTCTCGGGCAGTGATCGGGTACACTGCACCCCTCAGGTCACCCCCACTTACTCGCCGGCGCGCGGCCCTGCAGCCACTGGCGCAATGGTGTGATCCCCTGTGTCGGGGCTCCTACCTGCGCGGCCGCGCTGCGCTCTGGACCCGGGCAGCGAGGGTAGAGCGCAGGGGAGGGCAGCCCCGTGGGTCTGAACTGGCGAGGTCTGGCAGCGGCCGCAGCGGCAGGAGGAGGAGGAAGAGAAAGGGAGGGAAAGGGGGAGGGCGAAGGGGGGCGGAGGAGAGAGCTGAGGGAGGCGCGTGGGCTGAGCCAAGCACTGCAAGCCCGCGGCAGAGCGCGCTGCGCAGCTAGGTCCGCGCCCCCTTCACTCGGGCACTCTCCGCCACCCCACCTGCCCTTCTTTGCCAGTCCGTCTTCGCCAGTTCCCAGACGCGCCGGAACTTCAGGCCAAGGGTGGCACATTTGGCGTAGGATATCTGGGGTTTGAATCAGCCTTGGTGATGCTCCAGCCTCCTGGGCAGTTTCTGGTGCCTGTGGAAGGGAAAACCTCTCTGGAGGAGAGCTTCTGAGGGTTCTGGGAAATTGATTAATTTTTTTCCAGTTAGTGAATTCTAGGAGAGTAAATTAATTCCATTCATGGAACCGATTCTTTTGTCTTTTTCTTTTAGATACTTTTTGTTTACTTTTTGTAGTGAGGGAAGGCCTGCTTCCTCAAATGCAGAAAGATCATTCATCCAAATATTTGCGACCCATTAGGTTCCAGGTGTTGGGAATGGGCCAAGTAGAACTCACACTAACAAAATTGTGAGGTGGGGTTGGTTTTTGGTCTCTCAAACCTCTCTTTTGTATGGGCTTCTACTGGTTCGCTTGTGGGAGTTTCCAATACTGGCCATTCTAAGTTGGGCATTTCACTCTCACATTTCATACTAATGGTGGAATTTCAGGAATCTAGAGAGAAAAAAATTTTTTTTCTGGCTTCTTCAAATCATACCACACAGATTTGCAGTTATCTCTGAAGTCTCCAACTCTAAAATCAGATTACAAATTTGCTTCCAAGGCGGTCATGTCTTCTAAGAAGCACACAGCCAAATACAATTTCATGAATGAGATAATGTGTATACTGAAGGTATTAAGGATTTTGACCTGGATCTGGAGGTGAGGGTGGGAGGTAGAGGAACAGCTCCGTTTCCTTCCCTGGTGGGGGTAGGTGGTAGATAGTTCAAGAAACAGGCTGTTAACGTAGAATCCTGTCTCCTTATCTTTGGGGTGTCCGGTGGGTTACCCATACCTTCCCAGTTTGGTTGCAAGCCACAGAATATTGGGCAAGATCAGAGGAGTTTCTCGGCCCTGAAGCTTACTTAACTATACGGGGTTTAGCTAAAAGTATTGAAGACTTCTACTACCAAAATTCAAATAAGTTTGTTTTTCTAGTCACTAATGACCTCCAAACTTCTTTAAAAACTAGATGTTTGATTTTGTACAGTAAAAAGATTTGTCTATTTTTTAAAATTTATTTTCAAATTCTTTCAACCTATCTTCAACCCTTTCCTCAGAAATAGTGAGTTAAAACCCCCCAAATTTCATCTTCTTTCCTAACCTACTCTATCTAACCACCTGCTTCACCATCTCAATCAAAAGCAATGTCATCTTTGAATTTGTTTAGGTTCAATGTGATAGAATCATCCCATGAATTCCTTTTTTCTTTCCTTCTTTCCTTCTTTCCTTCCTTTGTTTTTATTGATTTTAGAGAGAAAAGGAGAGAAAGAGACAGAAACATCACTCTGTTTCTGTATGTGCCCTGACTGGGGATCAAACTTACAACCTTTAAATATAGGGGTGATGCTCTAACCAATGGAGCTAGCTATCCATGATTTTTTTTCTCACACAGCCTGCATTTAGTTCTTTAGAAAACTCTATTGGCTTCATCTTTAAAATATATTCAGAATCAGACCACTCTTATCAATTCTTTTATGAGCACCATGGCTTAAGACACTGTCATCTTCCACTTGGATTATTACAACAGCCTCCTAATAGGTCTCCCTGCTTACACTGCTTACACCCTTGCTCCTCTGCAGTCTTTTCTCAGCATAAGTTATATAAATGGAATCACAGAGTATGTACTTTTTTGTGTCATCTTCCTTTACTCAGCATGTTTTCAAATGCATCCTTTCTGTTAGGTGCATCAGAATTTCATTCCTTTTTGTTGCTGGGCTGTATTTCATTGTGTGGACATACCTTGATTTGTTTACCTGTTCATCTGTTGATAGATATTTGGATTGTTTATGAATAAAGCTGTCATGTACATTCACATAGAAATCTTTGTGTGGACATGTTTTCTGTTCTTTTAGGTAAATACTTAGGAGTAGAACTGCTGGATCATATGGTAGGGTTATGTTTAACCTTACAGGAAAGTGTCCAACTGTTTCCCAAAATGACTGTATTATTTTATCTTCCTGTCAGTAATGTGTAGGATTCCATTTGCTCCACATACTTGCTTGTACCTAGTATTGTCAATCATTTATAATGTTAGCCATTATTGGGGGTGTGTAAGCGATCTCTTATTATGGTTTTATTTTGCATTTCTATGACGGATAGTGATGTTGAGCATTTTAAATATGCTTATTGTCCATCAATATATCCTCTTTTGTGAAGAGCCCATTTGAATCTTTAAATCACTTCTTTATTGTTTTTGGTATATTATTAGTTGTAATGGTTTTAAAATAGATACGCAGCCTTTCTTTAAGTCCTTTGTCAGATATATATGTATATATATCTGAGTTATTTTACTGATTTTAGAGGAAGGGGAAGGGAGAGAGAGAGTGAGAACAAGAACATCAATTTGTTCTTATATGTGCCCTGACGAAGGATCAAACTGGCAGCCTCTGTGCTTCGGGATGATGCTCTTAACCAACCGAGCCATTCAGCCAGGGCCAGATATATATATTTTAAATATTTTTTCTCAGTCTTTACCTTGTCTTTTCATTTTCTTAATGTTGTCTTTTAGAGCAAGCATTTTTGATTTTGATGAAAACTAATTTTTTAATTTTACGTTTTGTCCTTTATATGTACTATTTTTTAAAAAAAGTCTTACCTTGGGCAAATCTTTTATGCTCTTTTTGAGTTCAGTTCCTGTTTCTGTAAAATGGGGAGGATAAGCATTATCTGCTTTTTAATGTTGTGAGGACTGAGTGAGAAACTCATGACAAATACCCGATACGTGTGAATGACCGTTCTGAGATATTAGACTGCAGGGTATGAGGGGCTGTAGTAGACCATTCCTCCACTGTAACATAACCAAGTATTATTTAGGTATCATTCCTATTCCTAAAAAAGGGTATCTCCTGACTAGTCTAAAGATAATAACAGCAGTAATGCATTCTCCAACTATTGTTTAGGGGAGCCCATTGTCTTACTTCAGACCACTCAGAATTGAGGTCAAGAATCCTTTTCCATAGTTAGGGAAAGTCTTTCCAAACTCAAAGTGCGGGAGAATGATGGAGCCGTTTGCTTCCTGTTACTGGCAGGCATGTTACAACCCAGTGGCAAGCCAGCCTGAGCATGAAAGGGATACATGCTCTCTGTGTGGCCAGTGTGGAGAGAACCTGGACCCACGATGGACTGTTCACAGGCCACTGCCCTCGGACCCATGATACTTTTAGGGGCACATCATAATGTTTTAATTTCTTTTAAAGTCAGAAGGAAAAAGTGGATATCGTCCAGCTTGGATTATTTTTTTCTTTATACCACTGTAGTTGTAAAATATAATTTTTTTTTTATGAAGGGAAGGACCCATAAAGACAAACATGTCTAGGGACCATGAAAGTAAAAATGTGGCCCTGATTTTTGAGGACTTTTCCAGGTTTTGCAATGAAATTTCTGTGTCCTGGGAAATCCCTCAGTCCTAGGCAAACCTAAAGGTTTGTGTAGACTAGAGGAAAGGTATAGTAAGTAGGAAGAAAGCAGGACTGGTATTCCTGAGTTCTTGCTTGGACTTTGCAGTGCTCTAGCTGGGTAACCATGGTAGTTACTAAACTTGTCTGAGTCAGTTCTGCATAAATGTTGAGTAGGGTAAATACATTTAACTGTAGTTGTTATACTGTACTTACCTGTTATATCACATTGTAACTTACCTGTAACTTATCCTTAATTTATCACATCAGTTTTGCCTGTTTTTCATTTCTTCCTTCTTCTACTAATAAATAGCCTGATTTTCCCTTGGAAACCAACCCTTATAAGGGTGTACCTTGACCAGGTCTGCCTAGAATGCTCCTAAATTTCCCAAAGGGAAAACGGCTAGTCCTAAAAATAAGTAGAAATGGCCCAGTGCCAGTACAACTAGAATGTCAAGGCTCAGAAACTGGCAATTAGGCCTGGTACTATGGCAGAATTATTGTATTCTGTAGTGGTTTAAGTTGTTTCTGTGTGCTGGTGAGGCTAGGCATAGAAAGAGTACTGGGTCAACAATTCCAGGTGCCTCTGACTGGAAGACGACCTGTTCTGCATGGGCAAGTCTTCTAGAATTTAGGCCTGCCTCTGTGACTACAAAGTAGGCCAGAAGCTGGGGCATCCACCCTGAGCCCTTATTTCATTTATATCCTTTGCTCACTGATTCTTACTATCCTTGAATATAGACACCACAGTTTGGCTTAGAGTATATTCAATTGATATGGTTTATATGAAGCTTAGTTTTCCTTGGACTATTTTTTGCGTTAGCATGTGGCCTAGGCTCTGCCAATAATATCAAATATCTGATAGCCACAATGATTAGTTCAGAAATACTAGCTATACCTTAAGAAAACCCCCAATGAGGGGACAGTGTAGTATTGGGCCTGGATCCAGGGAGCCTGCGTTCAAGTCTCGACTATGCCACTCACTGATTGTATGAACTTGGGAACTAAGTTAATTAATCTCTTTGGGCCTCAGTTTCCTCACCTGTAAAGTGGGGATAATGATAATTCTTGTCTCATAGAGGTTTTATGAGTATTAAATAGAAGAATACACATAAAGCCCTTAGTACAGTTTCTTGCATGCACCTATTGCTGCTGTTGCTATTATTAATTACAGTGACCTGTCATTCAGTTTATGCTGTGAGTTTAGTAAATCAGATTCATTGTATGATACAAAAGAAGAATTTATTAAGATTGAAATTTTTCTTCACAGTTTTTTTTAGTAACAATTTCTAGTTTATGAGATATTTAGAAGAAGCAAGGTTTGGACATTTAATTTGAAGCAGTTTGATGACTGGATATTAAAAATGTGTGACACCATATTAAACAACATCCTGAGCTGATGGTATTTTTGGAATACATGGCTCAGAGATATTAAGTGTTTGAATTTCAAGTGACTTATAAAAATTATACTTTCTTACTGATAATAAATAGTAAGAACTAACACTTATGTTGTACTTACACTGTGTCAGAAACTAAGTATTTCATAGGTAACAACTCAACAAAACTATTATTCATGAAACTGAGGCACAGAGCAGTTTAGTAACTTGCCCTGGTCATATAGCTAGTGAGCCGCAGAGCTGGGTATTCAGCCACAGGCTGTGTGATGCCGAACGCCTGCTCTCAGTGCTCCACTATGTTACTCGCTCCCCACCACCAGCTGAATTTAGTATTGCAGGGACAGAAGAAAGACATGGATGATTTCTTTAATGTAGTACAATTACAGAGATGCAAACTGGATAATAGATGGAGCAGACTTCAACTGGAGATTGCAATAAACTCCCCTTGCTGAATTGCTGTGAGTTCAGGGGAAACTGAGATTTTAAAGATTTGAAATTCTGTCTGGTGGGGGGGGGGGATTACAATTTTAGAAGAGATTCAGAGATGACCTTTCATTGTACTTTGATTTTCCATATGCTTTGAAGTGTGTGTCTGAATCAAAGATATCTTATCAGTGTGGCTCAGTTCTCAGAGTGGCTGATTAAGATGCAGGCTAATAACTGAGCCCAGTGGGTATCCCTGACATTCTAGAGACCAAGACATGAATTGTAGAATTAGCTTATAATTCCTGGCCATGTAGCCAAAAGAGGCAATATTTGGGTTCAGTTGGTTTGTAAAAGTACTGTATATTTCCTTATAAAGCTGTTGAAAGAGAAGCCAGTGCTGGAGCCAAAACTCGCCGTATAAGCCTTTGCCTTTCATTAAGTAAGTAAGAGTCCATTTTTTAAGTAATAGTATTCTTGGTAGCATTATTTAAAAAAATAGATCATTGACTATTGTAACTCTGTATGTTACTCTTGCAAAAATAATGCTGATTAGATTATTTTGGGGCTGCTTTCATATCGATGCTTTAAAAATTCAATACGTTTGAAAAGGTAAGTTTCCCGTTATTATCCATGAAGATACTCTTCTGGTGAATATCCATATATACATATGGATTTCTGTTTTACTTGCCATTATTTAAACATGCTCTTGGAAGAGATAGCTTCTAATTTTTTTTTTTTATTCATTTTTAGAGAGGAGAGAGAGAGGGAGAGAGAGAGACAGAGAGAAAGAAGGGGGAGGAGCTGGAAGCATCAACTCCCATATGTGCCTTGACCAGGCAAGCCCAGGGTTTTGAACCGGCGACCTCAGCATTTCCAGGTCGACGCTTTATCCACTACGCCACTACAGGTCAGGCTTAATTTTTTTTAGTGCTAAAATTCTTTGATTCTATCTTGTCCTTGTTACTGAATTGAAGTCAGCATAAGGCTAAGAGAAAAGATTAATTTAAGTGGGTTTTCAGCAGATGCTAAGTTTTTTCTAACACACACACACACACACACACACACACGTACTATTATGAACCTGTACACAGAAGATAATGTGTATTTTTTAAATTGATTTCTGAAATACCCCCAAACATTAACCCATGTGTCTGGTGGCCTGTGCCTTACAAGAGGGTTCATTGAAATACATGGGAGTTGGATTGCAGCTTTGGCCTCAAAGCATATTGGCAAATTTGCATTTATGTGACATTAATTTGCCTCAAGTATGTCATTGGTGAGTTCTTTGTTTTAGTGAGTGCCAGATGTATTCTTCTTCTGAATATATTTGGTGACACTCTGTTCTCGAATGCCAAATAGACATGAGAAAACTTTCAGTCATCTGGAGCTTGTAAATTGTTCTGAAATTTTTGGAATTTTATTGAAGGCTGATTTCATCATAGAACAGAGAATACCTTGGATGAATAAAAAGCAAATCAATCAGAAATGATTGGAACCAGTAATTAGAGTTTCCTTGGAGAGATAAAATGTATGATGTAAATCTATTGTCTTGCAAAAAGGATTGCTTTCTAATAAGTTATCAGATCTTACAGAGCAACTTCAGATGCAGACACAGATGTGAAGGTTTATTTTGTTTTTAGCTACAAGTTCCTCTCTCCTTTCACATTTAGCTTTTCTGGACCTTTATTTGGCTAAACAAGGCTGAGGCTGATGGGTTTTAAAATGATTATCTTTATTGAGCATAAGATTAGAAGTAATACTCTGAAAATAGTAATTTTATTTCAATATGTAATTTAAAGAAATGGATTATCACTCTCCCACTTTTGCTAGTTTGGAATCTTTTTATTTTTTGTTGATCTTTAGAATTTTTGGTGTTCTAATTTCCAACTTTATTTCACCTTACTTAAATTATTTTTCCCTTCACTTTGTGGATTATTATTAAAATAGAGAATCCTCCTCATTTTTTGTGAATACTTAATCTTGTACCTTGGTACTGATTACAGAGACCAAAACTAATTTTTAAATGTCTTCAAAAATATTTAAATTAATTTTTAAGGAGCAATGGTTCAAACAAAATCAAAGACTTTATGAATGTTGAAATCTAGAATTTTAAAAAGTATGTAATAGCAATAGTAATACTGAATAATTTTTTTTCTTAGTATGTCATATCCTATAGCAATAGAATTAACTGCCTTAGACCAAAGCCTAAAACAGAATGGAAGCTATTTTCTTTCTGCTTTTAGAGGAATTTTAAGGCATAAAATTAGCATTAACTTCCTTCTCACTGTAGAAGATAAAAAGGCAAAACAACAACAACAAAACCCTTTCTACTTAGAATTATAGTATACTGTTAATGGAAAAAATACAAGAAATGACATATCTGACTTTTTTTGTTGATTAAATAGGGCAAATGTGGAAACTCTATTCAAGATAAGAGGTTAAAAGTTTACACATACAAAGGGAGATATTGCAAGGATATTTAGATTTAAATGTTTTGTATTTTCAAACAACTCAGTTCAAGCAGATACTTCAATTGTAGTTAATTTTTAAAAGGGTCAAGAGTTATAAAACACTTGAATTTGTTCAGTTTAGTTGAAAAAAATGGCAGGATCAGAAAGCACTTTTCAATCTGACTTAAGATAAACAAATTCATTTTATGGTAAAAAGGAGAAATAAGAAAAAGGGCAACCATCTGCTCCCACTCCCCATTGTGAAACTTGGAGCTTCGATGACTTGTCCAAGTTAACCCTAGTTTGGTAGAGCCAAGGACTAGAACCAGGTTTCTTGACATCGCATCTTTGAAGCATTCCACTTCCCTGCCTTATCTCTTTATCTACAGTTTCTTTTGTGTATTTGACGTAATCTTCATTATCATCATTCATTCACATAACATGAATTGAGCATTTGACCGGGGCCTGTTTCCAGGCTTTGGGAGCTGTTGCTGGAACTGACATGTACATGTGAAGAATTAAATGGGTGGCATCTCTCTTTTCTACTAAGCTGTGGTCTTATTGAAGTCCCTTATTAAGAGACTGTGTTTGTCCACCTCTCTTCCAGCCCACATTGCAGAATGTCCTCTATGAATCTTTATGCAGAATGCACTCTGCCTCAGAAAATTTCTCCACCTGTCCTTTCCTGAGAATCCTTTTGTCTGTTTTGATTTTTGTCCTGTTGCATCTTTCCAGGAGTCTTCCTCCCAGCCTACACCATCTTTGGACTGACAATTCACCTGATCAGCCTGACTTTGATTTTGGTATCTTTTGTAGAAGTTACCTTTCATATTATTTCTGCTTACCACTATGCTATGCAAACCTTGGGCAAGCGACCCTTATATTTGCCCTTGCTTTAAGCTTCCAGATCACTGCCCTGAGACTATACTAATGCCCAGGTTTCACCTGTCTGGCAGATGAAATTGATCATGATAATTTTATCTTTGTGTTGCTGAGGAGACAATGATAGTCTGGCACTTTAGATACTCACCAGTTTTGTGATGAGCACCAAAAATACTTCGACTGCCATCTTTGTTCTAACACTTTTCATCTTTTTTTGGAGAGATGATGTTAAGCTCCATGTATAATATAAAATGACTCATGGTTCAATTGATCCCACTTTGATACATAAATAAAACTTACTTTTAGTCTTTTTTTTTTAATTTTTGGTTTATTGTATTAACATAGTTTAACTTACTCTTAGTCTTGACCCTCTGGATAGCTGCTTTAAATATCTTGCAAATTCTGTGAATAACTGGTGACTTTTCTCACTCTCTGTGTAATATAAAAACTTAGCTCAAATATAAGTTTTTGCTTTATTAATGGTAATTTTCTCTTCTACAGAACTATCTATTCATTGAAGAAAATTGGATTGTGGTGTATACACATGCTAAATTTTTATCACGTAGTCTTCTTTGAAATTCTCTCAGATATTCTGGGCTGAACCTAACTAATAATATCAACTTAAAAATAATGAATGAATCAGCTATATTTTAGACAAAATGGTACTTATTAGAAGTATAATAAAAGAACATAACAATATTTTAAAAGTGACACTTGATTAGCAGCTTTTTTCCAGTGATCTAGTATCATTTAAAAATGAGTTTACTATTTTTCTAAACATTCTGTAGTTTCCTTTTTCCTAATAACTCTTTTGAACAATAGTATTTGTATTTTTCTAATTAAAAATAATGTATGCTTAATGTAGACATTTAACAATATATAGGAAAAAACAAAGATGTAAATTAGAGTCATCCATTATGAAAATGACTTAAGTAATATCACCCTAAGAGACAACCACTGTAAACATTTGGTTGTACTTCTTTCTAGATTTGTCTATATGTTCATTCATTCTCTCTTGATTTTTCTGTTTCTACTCATATTTATTTTAAATATAACATATATGCAAATATCAACAATGTTATTTTGGAGCATATACATTTATACATATGTACAAGATTTTTCATAATATTTTTTGTTTTTTGACATTATATTTTAAACATTTCCTCATTTGTGTAATGTTTTATAAAGCTTATCTTTGATTTTCTTTATGAGTAAACTTTAGACCTATGTTCTGGTCATTACTGAATTGGATGGACAACCATAATTTCCTGGGTAATAATCATGCTCCATTTTAGTTGATTAAAAATCTGGTTGTTTTTTTTTTAAATAATTTTATTTTTTTAATGGGGCGACATCAATAAATCAGGATACATATATTCAAAGATAACAAGTCCAGGTTATCTTGTCGTTCAATTATGTTGCATACCCATCACCCAAAATCAGATTGTCCTCTGTCACCTTCTATCTAGTTTTCTTTGTGCCCCTCCCCCTCCCCCTTTCCCTCTCCCTTCCCCCCTCCCCCCCCCGTAACTACCACACTCTTATTAATGTCTCTTAGTTTCACTTTTATGTCCCACCTACGTATGGAATAATGCAGTTCCTGGTTTTTTCTGATTTACTTATTTCGCTTCGAATCATGTTATCAAGATCCCACCATTTTGCTGTAAATGATCTGATGTCATCATTTCTTATGGCCGAGTAGTATTCCATAGTGTATATGTGCCACATCTTCTTTATCCAGTCATCTATTGACGGGCTTTTTGGTTGTTTCCATGTCCTGGCCACTGTGAACAATGCTGCAACAAACATGGGGCTGCATGTGTCTTTACGTATCAATGTTTCTGAGTTTTTGGGGTATATACCCAGTAGAGGGATTGCTGGGACATAAGGTAGTTCTAGTTTCAGTTTTTTGAGGAACCACCATACTTTCTTCCATAATGATTGTACTACTTTACATTCCCACCAACAGTGTATGAGGGTTCCTTTTTCTCCATAGCCTCTCCAACATTTGCTATTACCTGTCTTGCTAATAATAGCTAATCGAACAGGTGTGAGGTGGTATCTCATTGCAGTTTTGATTTGCATAAAAATCTGGTTTTAATAGGAAAATTATCACTTCCATTTTATGACACTTAGAGACTGGGTTAAATTCTTGTCTACATTATGACAACAACACTGGTATTCCTGTTTACATTACATTAACCTACGGTCTCTGATCCTCGTGTGTATGTGCGTCTGTATGTCTCTCTCCCTCATAGGATCAAAAGCTCCTTGAGAGCCAGGTCATATTAACCTCAATATCCTCAATTCTCAGCTGAGTGGCTCTAGTTCGTGCTTCATATGTGTTTATTTTTAAAAATGAAGAAGTGGAGGCCCACAGACATTAAGTTGTTCCAGAGAGTAGGATTTGTCTCGGTCTCTTCCCTGGAGGGCAGGGCTGATCTTCTGGTTTCTCTGTTATTAAAGTTACTCCAGGCCACAGCACACCTACAGTGATGATAATAACAACAACAACAATAATAATCTGTTCTCTGGTTTTTGTCTATTGTTGTACTGTAGGACCTTAAGTCCCAGATTTTCTCCTTCGAGGCAGAGCAGGCTGAGATGGAGTAAGGGGTGGTCAGGTGTTATGTGGGCTCATGAACGCATCCTTCTCACTACTACTGACAGCTGAGATACTGAACCTGCAAAATGGTATAGCTCTTTTGGAGGTGAAGTCTGAAGTATTTCATTGGGCAATGTAGCTCCCACAGTTGGGCCACAGCCCTCAAGCTCCCAAAATGAACTGTTTTTTGGACTCTCTGATGCTCTGAATCTGCCCTGGACCCATGCAGAAGTGAGGAAAATGTCTCTTGCTCCCACTTGAGCTATATTTTGTCACATGAGCATCAAAGTGGCATTGCATTGGACATCAATATTTACATAGTCAATAGCAGAAACAATTTTTTCTCATCGGCACTTTTCTGTAGCGATCAGTGTGTGAGGCTTTGGTCAACAGGATAAATCTGAGTCGCTACCCTATCTCAGGACATGCTGCTACCCTCCAATCTTCCTCCCCAACTACTGTGTCTTTGTTATTAAGTCAAGCTTGGGTTATTTCTAGGAGGCTTCTCATTTTCTCAATTCAAATTACCTTCCAACCCTGTTCATCCAACAAAGTTATATGTCTGAATTTCAATAGAAAACATGGTATATGTATCTCTATGTCAAATTATATGTTAGTCAGCAAGGAAGACCTGTTGGTTGGTAATGAAGATAGAAAAGATTTGAGCTTTCACCACAGAGTCAAGAGTCTTTGAACAATTGCTATTTTTGCCACGTACTGGCTTTTATTGGCATGCTAATCACTATCACTTTTCTTCTCTTCCCCATAGTATCTACTATGTGTCTTTTCTTCCTATCATCATTTAGCCTCTCATTCATTTTTCTTCTAGCTGCTGAGGAAAGCCAGATTTCTTAAACCAACATCATTGATTTACACAGGATAGGTAACAACAGAAAATAAGGGTACTCTTGTCCCTTTCATTCTTACTCATTTTTTTTCTATAAAGAACCTTGAAACTAGAGTTGAACAAGTTAAGAATTAGTTCAAATGAAGTAAAACATTTTAGAGTCATATAAAAAGGACTGGATTCCTGTGTACTATATTTTAACCTGAGGATCATTTTTCAGACTTGTTTCATCTCCATATTCTCATATATATCAAAGGTCCCAAAACATTAAACAGGCCCTAGATCTTTAATTCTTTGACCTTCTGTGCCATTCATGTTCTTTTCATGATTATTCTTTAGAGCTAGAGTTTTAATCCCACTCCTTTTTATACAGATGAAGAAATTTACTTGAAAACAGATACATATATATTTAATAGCAGAACTGGGTCTGGAATCTTCTCTTCTTGATAATATACAGTATTTATTCTTATATAATTTTATATATAATATTTATCTCTTAGTTTCTTTTTGAGTGGCTGCTATGCTCCAGTCCCTGGGTCAGGTGTTGAGGATACAAAGAAGAAAGCCCAGTCTCTTGCCCAATCTAATTTTGAGTGGGCGACAGATAATACTTACACCTTTCTGAAGGAATTATAGCTATTTTTTGAGACACGTGCTGCACATATTTGAAAGATGGCTATTCAAGTCTTAGAAGTGGTTTATAAGAACAGAATAAAGTTGTAAAATCATATTATTTGTATAAGTGTTTAGAGATGCAGACTTCTTTTTCCCACTAATAAGCTGCTGTCAAACATTCATTACATCTGCATTAAGCTCCACCTTGGCAGGGGTTGCGTTCTGCCTTTCCACTTAGTGACCATGCTTGCCATGGAATAGGTTCTTAAAAGCATGTGTTGGATGAATTATTGAATAAATAGTGTTTTCTTGGAAGCTATAGTTTAGTTGAAGAATCTCACAGAACACCCTGATTATAGTGTGAAGAATATGGCTCCTTTCCTTCCATCCTCTGGTCAAGAGTGATTGTCTTCAACAAATGCTTATCAGCTACCTTTTGTGATTCTGTTTTGCTACTGTTTTCTTTGGAATATTGAAAACCTGAAGAAACTTCTTGCTTCATGGACCTTGGAAATATAATAAAATTAATTTGTGTATGTTTTCATCTTTCCAACTAGGATGCCATTGGAAATGTGGTTCTTGTACAATGATGCTGTTTTGTGTTCAGCGTGGTGATGAATGAAGTGAGCAATGTGGTTTTTTGAGAGAAAAGAATTTTCAAAGATCTGCATTTGGAGAAGCTTAAGCTTTTGTAGTAAGATTTATTTGGGGTTGAAATGGAAGGTTGTTCACAGGCATTCAATGTGTCATTTCTGTGTCTCACCAAGGATAAAGTCCAGTTTTGTCTTCACTAAGCTTAGTATAAAGACCAAAGTCCAGATAGTCTATGTCAGGGGTCCCCAAACTTTTTACATAGGGGGCCAGTTCACTATCCCTCAGACTGTTGGAGGGCCGGACTATAAAAAAAACTATGGGCCCTGGCCGGTTAGCTCAGTGGTGGAGCATCGGCCTGGCATGTAGGAGTTCTGGGTTCGATTCCCGGCCAGGGCATGCAGGGGAAGCACCCATCTGCTTCTCCACCCCTCCCCCTCTCCTTCCTCTCTGTCTCTCTCTTCCCCTCCTGCAGCCAAGGCTCCATTGTAACAAAGTTTGCCCGGGCGCTGAGGATGGCTCTGTGGCATCTGCCTCAGGCGCTAGAATGGCTCTGGTTGCAGTGGAGCATCACCTCCTGGTGGGCATGCCGGGTGGATCCCGGTCGGGCGCATGCAGGAGTCTGTCTGACTGCCTCCCCGTTTCCAACTTAAGAAAAATACAAAAAAAAAAACCCCCACAAAAAACAAACAACAACAACAACAAAAAAAAACTATGAACAAATCCCTATGCACAGTGCACATATCTTATTTTAAAGTAAAAAAACAAAACGGGAACAAATACAATATTTAAAATAAAGAACAAGTAAATTTAAATCAACAAACTGACCAGTATTTCAATGGAAACTATGGGCCTGCTTTTGGCTAATGAGATGGTCAATGTCCGGTTCCATATTTGTCACTGCTAGCCATAACAAGTGATATGACGCGCTTCCGGAGCCATGATGCGTGCGTCCTGCCTCACTGGAAATAGTACTGTACATGAGCGACGCTGTGCTTTGTGGCCACATACAGTGCTCCTCTTACTGACCACCAATGAAAGAGATGCCCCCTTCCGGAAGTGTGGCAGGGGCCAGATAAATGGCCTCAGGGGGCCGCATGTGGCCCGTGGGCTGTAATTTGGGGACCCCTGGTCTATGTCATGGTTCAGCCCATATAAAAATTTAGTTCAGTCCATATGCAGCTCAAATCTTGTACTTGGGAGAGTGTCTGGCCTCCTATCCATGCAGCATGTGAGCAAATAGGGCTAGTGTGTGTCTCCAAGGAGGAAGGCAGAGAAAAAGGAAAAACTGCTGGCACTCTGTTAAGCCTATGTTTTTATTTGGGGGCTGGCTTGTGTTGGTTTTTTCCATTAACCAATCAGATTCTTTTTCTAAGCTAGACTGACAGATCTTTATGGCTGCCATTCATACTTCCATTGTGCATGCCTTAAAATGGAAAAATTTCCCTCTTGTTCCCCACCCACCACCCACGCTGGACCAGCAAGGTCTTGGGGAAGCTCCTCTCAAAACGGAATCCGGAGGGCTAAAGGCACAATGGACTCTGAGGCCCAATGGGTTTCTGGAATGTGCAAATGAGTCCATGAATGCTATAACCTTCTAGCAAATTAAGTAAATGGTATGCTGAAACTTCTTATTGAATCAAGCTTTCCAGTTTTATAAAATATAATGCCTGCCTGACCAGGCAGTTGCACAGTGGATAGAGTGTTGGACTGGGATGCGGAGGACCCAGGTTCGAGACCCCAAGGACGCCAGCTGGAGCGCAGGCTCATCTGATTTGAGCAAAAGCTCACCAGCTTGGACCCAAGGTCACTGGCTTGAGCAAGGGTTACTCGATCTGCTGTAGCCCATGATCAAGGCACATATGAGAAAGCAATGAATGAACAACTAAGGTGTCGCAACGAAAAACTAATGATTGATGCTTCTCATCTCTCTCTGTTCTTGTCTGTCTGTCTCTATCTTTCTCTCTCTGACTCTCTCTCTGTCTCTGTAAAAAAATAAAAAAAATATAATGCCCAACTCCTTTTGCTCTCTTTCCTTATCAATATCTAGCTACTTACTATGTTAATAACTAGAGTTCCTAAGTGCAAATTTATAAAAACAAGGGTTTGTGTCTTATTTTTTTGATTCACTCTTTCATTTGGACAATGGTGAAATTTAAAACACAATGTTTCTTCCTGATCGATGGTTGCACAGTGGATAGAGTGTTGACCTGGGATGCTGAAGTTCTTGGTTTGAGACCCTGTGGTCACTGGCTTGAGCATGGGCTCATCTAGCTAGAGTGCAAGCTTGCCAGTTTGAGCACTGGATTATTAACATAATCCCAAGGTTGCTGGCTTGAACGCAAAGGTTGCTGGCTTGGGCAAGGGGTCACTGGTTCTGCTGGAGCCTCCCACCCTTAGCAAGGCATGTATAAAAGCAATCAATGAACAACAAAAGTGATGTAACTGCCAACTGATGCTCTCATCTCTCTCTCTTCCCTCTCTCTTTTCCTTCCTGTCTGTCTCTAAAAACAAAAACAAAAAACCACTCAATGTTCCCCTTTTTCTGAGGAATCACCATGGTGGCTGGGACCCTCTGTACATATCCTGAAAACTGGAGGATGTTCAAGGCCCTCATTGCCAACCAGTACCATGGGGCTCAGGTCCCTACACTACTCCACTTTCACTTTGGCAAACCAAGCACACCCTGAATTTCTTCACAACTTTTCTGCTGGCAAGGTCCCTGCATTTGAAGGTGATGATGGATTCTGTATGTTCGAGAGTAGTGCCATTGCCTACTATGTGAGCAGTGAGGAGCTGCAGGGAGGTAGTCCAGACGCTGGGCCTAGGTGGTACAGTGGGTGTACTTCGTGCTGATAGTGACATAGTGTTCCTGGCCAGTACTTGGGTGTTCCCCACCTTGGGCACCACAATAGGCAGGCCACAGAGAATGCAAAGGAGGAGGTGAGGCAAATTCTGGGGCTGCTTGATGCTCACTTGAAGACAAGGACTTTTCCGGTGGGAAAACGTGTGACACTGGCTGACATCACAGTTTTCTGCACCCTGTTGTAGCTCTATAAACAGCTCCTGGTGCCTTCCATCTGCCAGGCCATCCCCAATACCAACCACTGGCTCCTTACTTGCATTACCCAGCCCCAGTCTGCACTGTCTTGGGGGAGGTGAAAGACTGGGAGAAGATGGCCCAGTTTGGTGCTAAAAAGTTTGCAGAAAGCCAGTCTAAAAAGGAAACCCCAAAGAAGAAGAAAGAGTCTTGGGAAAAAAAGCAGAAACCTCAGACTGAGTGGAAGGAGGAGAAAAAAGCAGCTGTTCCTGATGAGGAGTTGGACAAATGTAAGCATGAGCAAGCTCTGGCTGTTGAGCCTAAGGTCAAGAGTACATTTTTTTTTTTAACTGAGAGAGAGAGAGAGAGAGAGAGAGAGAGAGAGAGAGAGAGAGAGAGAGAGAGATGGACAGATAGACATGAAGGGAGAGAGACAAGAAGCATCAACTCATAGTTGCGGCACCTTAGTTGTTCACTGATTGCTTTCTCACATGTGCTTTGACTAGGAGGCTCCAGCCAAGCTACTGACCCTTTGCTTAAGCCAGTAACATTGAGCTCAAGCCAGCAACCTTGGGTTTCAAGCCAGTGACCATGAGGTCATGTCTATATGATCCCACGCTCAAGCTGGCGACCCTGCACTCCAGCTGCTGACCTTGGGGTTTCAAACCTGGGTCCTCAGTGTCCCAGGTTGATGTTCTATCCACTGCACCCTGCCTAGTCAGGGAAGTATACCTCTGTGTTGATGACTTTAAGCACAAGTACTCCTATGAGGACACACTCTCAATGGCACTGTTGTGTTTTGGGGAGCACTTTGATAATGATGGCTGGTCTCTGTGCTACTCAGAGTACCACTTGCCCAACGAGCTCCCTCAGATCTTCATGACTTGCAAACTCATCACTGGAATGTTCCAGTAATTGGACAAGCCTTTATCAATGTCATCCTCTTTGGAACGAACAATAGCAGCTTCACTTCAGGAGACTGGGTTTTCCAAGGTCAGCCTTTCTGCTGAGCCCAGATTAGATGGTGGACCATGAGGCATATACATGGTGGAAATTGGATCCTGGCAGTGAGGAGACCAAGATGCTGGTTCAGGAGTACTTTTCGCTGGGAGGGGGCCTTCCAGCATGTAGGCAAAGTCTTTAATCAGGGCAAAATTTTTACGTGTACATCTCCTGTCATTGCCTAGCTGCCTGCATCAGTTTCTACTATTTTTCTATAGTAGAAAAATAAAACACAAAATGTTTAAGTTACAACCAAACTCAAAAGTCCTCAGCAACTGAAATGAACATGTCTTTCTACTATTTGTAAGTGGTAATGCATTAAGTCTAACTATTGTGGAAATGACATTTATATGAAGAAGCTCTTTTTCATATATTTGAAAGTGATATATAGACTGTTCTTAAACTATAAAGTCACTGTAAAACCAGTGACTATGTGCTCTTCAAGTAGCCTGCTAAGTCAGTAAATTCTATGAAAAATAAACCAAATAGCCAAGCCATTTATAAGCAGTAATGTAGGCTAAATTGTTGGTTTTATTGCCATGCAGAGATAAAAGTGTTTCATTTGGTGATTAGTTTTAATTAGGTGATTATCTGCTGATTAACTGGTAATACATTTTATTTGAAATTATTAAATACATTTTGTTGCTATAATTGAATTTTATGAATAGAAAGCAAAACTTAGCCAACTGTCTGTGTAAAATCATCTGCATGGTTTGTGTGTGTGTGGATGTGAGCTATTTACTTATTTAAAAAATTGTTCGTTTTTAAAATATATTGGTTCCTGAGTTTTTCTACAAATGTTTTAGAACATAATCATATGCTATGTACTCAGCATTGGGTTTACTGCCACGCCTTTATGGACAATACAGTCTGGAAGGGTGTCAAACATGTAAACAGGAAATTATAACACCATGGATAGAGCAGCACAGAGAGCACAAGGAAGAGGCAATTAACCCCACCTTGGGAGTCAAGGAAGGCGTGCTTCCCAAAATGAAGGATGTCTAAGACAAGTTCTTAGATGTCAAGTTAGCCTGTCAAGGGAGGAATTGACCTTTCATAAAAGGCTCCAAGAGCTTCCAGGGGAGCTGTAAGCAGTTCAGTGTGAATGGAGTAGAGAGGGCAAGGGCAGTGGGGAAAAGGGAGTTGAGGCTGGAGAGATAAGCTGGGGTTGGGTCATGAAGCTCTTGTTTGCCCTAGTAGGCAATCAGGGCTGCCTGGTGCTAGATAAATGGGTTTCAAGTATATTTGCCTCAAATTGAACATGTTTACTGAATTTAGAAACAGAGGTCATATTTAACCTTGAAGAGAGCAGTTTAATGGGAGGAGTGAGAGTGGATACCAGGCTGTAGAAGATTGAAGAGTGAATGAAAATGATGGAACAGAGATAGTGGTTGTTGTCAAGAAGTGATTCAATTTATGAAACATTTAAAGTTTGTATGTCATTAAACATATAAGATAAGTTTAGAATTAAAGGTTGGCTACAATAACAGATGGTAGGCTTACCATAATATACATCTCTTGATGTATGTTAATTTTATTTTCCAAGAGTATTGTGAAGAAAATAATGTTAGGTGATAATCATGTTTCCTCCAAAAAGAAGTGTCTTTTTGTGATCAAGGCGAGCTTAAAAATTATGGTGTATTTGACTGAGATCTGATAAGTTCCTACAAAGTTTTGTCTCAAAATGACTAATGAGAAAACTTAATAGTTATCATTACTGCTATAAAGAAAGCAAGTCACCAGAATCTAATTTTTGACAATACCTTTATTCATTTTATTTTTTTATTTATTTATTCATTTTTAGAGAGGACAGAGAGAGGGAGAGAGAGAGACAGAGAGAGAGAGAGAAGGGGGGAAGAGCTGGAAGCATCAACTCCCATATGTGCCTTGACCAGGCAAGCCCAGGGTTTCGAACCGGCGACCTCAGCATTTCCAGGTCGACGTTTTATGGGGTGGCCCACAGGTCAGGCCCTTTATTCATTTTATATAAGAATTCATGACATAAAATACACTAGCTCTTTTCTTTGGCTCTTTTATACATGTAAAATTATTTGATTATCAAAAATTCTGCTTTTATAATATACTAAGCATCCCACCTATACTGTAAGTACCATGATGCCTACCTTTCAGTGAAAATTAGTTTTTTTTTCAGGCTGTAAGTATTAAAAATAAAAAATGATCCCTGGCTGTGTATCTCAGTTGGTTATAGCATCATTAGGATACACCAAGGTTGTGGGTTCAATCCCTGGTCATGGCACATACAAGAATCAACCATGTGCCATGGTTATGTGTATACACATAATAAGTGGGACAACAAATAGATGTTTCTCCCCCCCTTGCTTTCTATCTAGAAAATCAGTTTAAAAAATAAAAATAATAGATGATACTTCTGATGTTAAAGCTGCTCTAACGGGTGGATTTACCATGAAGTTTATAAAAATTTGGAGCCCCCTCACTTCTACAGCATTCTACTTAATTTTATATTTCTAATTTTCAAGGCTTTGTACCTAATTTTGTATTTATAATGTCATATTCTTTTTCTTGAAGAGGGCCTTCAAAGTGTATGTTTCAAACCAACAGAAATCTGAGTCTGCCCTGATTTCTCTGTAATAGATACTCCCTAGATTAAGATTCTCATGGTAAGGAGTTAAGCTTCTACTTGGAACTCTATCAAGAGAATTGGGGAAGTAAACTACCAGAGGGAAAAGCACATACACTTAAATTTTAAACAGGCAGTAATGAATAAAGACTATTCCTGAAAACCAACACAATGAAATAATTTTATTTTATCTGTGTGTGGCTTCGTGCTCTATAAGAAGCCTAAATTTTTGAGGCTTGCTGTGAGCTGCACTTAAGTTAATCTTCACAACACTGCCAGGAGGTATTATAGTCTGCACTGTACAGAGGAGGAAACGAAGGCCTCAACTGCGGGGACTGATCTGGGCCTACTGGCTAAGGATGTGTATATCTTTGCAGTGTATAGTTTTGAGGGTCAATACACATTGTTCAAGCAGTCAGGCTTGATACCTAAACAAAATTAACTCCTCTTAGAGAAATATATCTAAAGGCAAAGGCCCTTGGTCATAAGGGGACCATTAGGAACCATGGCTGGCTCAGTGCACATCCATGACCACACAAGAAAAGGGACCCCCAAGCACTTCAAGTGTAAGTCTGCTAGTGCATAATTAGCACATATATGAATGATGGTTTTTATTTTATCATATTTTAGATAGCTGTCTAAGGCAGGGGTCAGGAACCAATGGCTCACGAGCCAGATGTGGCTCTTTAGATGGCTGCATCTGGCTCGCAGACAAATCTTTAATAAAAACAATAATAATGTTAAAAATATAAAACATTCTTATGTATTACAATCCATTCATTTCCTACAGCTCATGTTCATGGTTGCGGGTGGCTGGAGCCAATCACAGCTGTCCTCTGAGACAACACCAAATTTTTATTGGATAATGCCTAATGTACACAGGGTTGTTGTGAGGTAAGGAAGTAAACTTCTCTCCTTTTAATCAAGTAGTCAGCTAGCTAACTGTAGAAACCCTTTCAATGAAGAAGATGGCTAAAAGAAAAAAAGATGAGGAGTATCGTACTTTTCAGCAGGAATGGACAGAGGAATTTGCCTTTGTGGAGAGCAGGTCCTGCAGTGTGTCTGATATGCAATGATAAAATTGCATCGATGAAACGGTCAAATATAAAGCGGAACTTTGACACATGCCATACTACATTTGCATCGAAATATACAGCAGGGGACAGCAGGAAGAAAGCATGTCAAGAGCTACTATGCAGAGTGCAAGCTAGTCAGCAGCAACTCTGTGTTTGGACCCACCAAGGTAACTGGAATTCGGTTAGTTTTGCTGGTGCTTTAGCAATTGTGAGAAATGGAAAGCCATTCACAGATGGGGAGTATGCCAAAACATTCATGCTTGATGTTGCCAATGAACTTTTTGACGACTTTTCGGATAAAGACAAGATAATCAAATGAATAAAAGACATGCCTCTGTTGGCAAGAACTGTTCACGATCGTACAATCATGATGGCAAACTGAGGCAACACAAGTGAAGGACATAAATGCAGCACCATTCTTTTCTCTCACTTTAGATGAGTCAACAGACATAAGCCATTTATCCCAGTTCAGCGTGATTGCAAGGTATGCTGTCGGTGACACACTACGTGAGTAAAGTCTTGCTGTTTTGCCTATGAATGAGACAATAAGAGGGGAGGATTTATTCAAGTCTTTCACTGAGTTCTCTAAAGAAAAAAATCTACCAGTGGATAAACTTATTTTGGTGTGTACTGATGGTGCTCCATGCATGGTGGGGAAAAACAGAGGATTCGTAGCACTTCTTCGTGAACATGAAAAGAGACCCATCCTAAGTTTTCACTGCATCCTACATCAGGAGGTGCTTTGTGCTCAGATGTGTGGCGAGCAGCTTGGTGAGGTGATGTCACTGGTCATTCAGGTGGTCAACTTTATTGTTGCCCAAGCTTCAAATGATCACCAGTTTAAAACACTGCTGGATGAAGTTGGGAATAATTATCCTGGTCTGCTTCTGCACAGCAATGTGCGTTGATTGTCAAGAGGGAAAGTGCTCAGCCGTTTCGCGCCTTGTCTGAGTGAAATCCGAACTTTTCTTAAAATGAAAAACTTCGAGCATCCTGAGTTAGCTAACACTGAGTGGCTTCTGAAGTTCTACTATCTCGTGGACATGACTGAACATCTGAACCAACTCAATGTGAAAATGCAAGGCGTTGGAAATACAGTCTTATCCCTTCAACAAGCAGTGTTTGCATTTGAAAACAAGCTGGAACTCTTCATCGCAGACATTGAAACAGGTCGTTTACTACACTTTGAAAAACTGGGAGAGTTTAAAGATGAATGCACAGCAAGTGACCCTGCTCAACATTTTGATCTCCAGCAGCTAGCGGGCTTCATATCTAATCTCCTGCAATCATTCAAAGCGCGCTTTGGAGAATTTCATGAGTGCACTCATCTTTTTAAGTTATCACCCATCCACATGAGTTTGCAGTGAACAGCGCCAACCTGAGTTACATCCCCAGTGTCTCTGTCAGAGATTTTGAGCTACAGGCTGCTCACCTGAAGGCCTCAGACATGTTGGTGAATAAGTTCAAGTCACTGAATGAAGATTTGGAAAGACTTACACGACAGCAGCAGAGTTGGTGAGCAAACACAAGTGGGGAGAAATGAAAAAACTTCAACCTGCGGACCAGCTGATTGTCAAAACTTGGAACGCGCTTCCCATCACATACCACACACTGCAGCGTGTGAGTATTGCTGTACTAACAATGTTTGGCTCTACCTATGCATGCGAGCAGTCTTTCTCACATCTAAAGAACGTTAAGACCAACCTATGATCATGTTTAACGGATGGAAGTCTCAACACATGCATGACGCTTAACCTCACCACGTATCAACCAGACTACAAAGCCATCAGCAAAACCATGCAGCACCAGAAGTTGCATTAATGGTAAGAAGTACTTTACTCATCATTGGTTAGCAACAGCATAACAACGTTATTACAAAAAATTCAGAGACTTATTGTACTTTAAAAGTGTTGGTCTTATGTAAAATGCACACATTTACTTGTATTTAGTGTTAAACATATTGTATGGCTCTCACAGAATTACATTTTAAAATATGTGGTGTTCATGGCTCTCTCAGCCAGAAAGGTTCCTGACCCCTGAGCTAAGGCATTTTACTGATTTTCTACCCCAGGAGAACATTAAATCCCTCAGAAATCCACTGATTGTTCATAATCAGTATCTTGTTAGAACATTTGAATGGCTAATCAGGAAAATGGTTTTTTAAGAAAAGAGAGGTAATTCTATAAAACCTTCTGACAAAATAAAAGAGATGGATTAAATTAATTATGGCTATGGGAAAAAGAAAACATTCAATAAAAATTGCCTTGAATAGTTTCTTTTATGACCCAGATACCTGTTGTTATTCAAACAGCCTAAGATTTATTTTGTTACCCAGATACCTAGTGTGTGCAGGGCTTATGGTAGATGTTACCAGAGTCAGGATCTCATCTATTCTAAAGTTCATGAGTAGCTAAAGAACAGATCATCCCATTTTTTAAACTAGCTGTCAAAACATTTGTTACCCAAATGGAGTCATGCTATTCCATAGAATCAAGAGTATGTTTAATTGAATCATCCTGTGGTGATTGTGTTTTCAGACTGGTCCCTGGTTTTAAGAATTCTTTCGCCCTGGCCGGTTGGCTCAGTGGTAGAGCGTCGGCCTGGCGTGCAAGGGGTCCCGGGTTCGATTCCCGGCCAGGGCACACAGGAGAAGCGCCCATCTGCTTCTCCACCCCTCCCCCTCTCCTTCCTCTCTGTCTCTCTCTTCCCCTCCCGCAGCCGAGGCTCCATTGGAGCAAAGATGGCCCGGGCGGTGGGGATGGCTCCATGGCCTCTGCCCCAGGTGCTAGAGTGGCTCTGGTCGCAACAGAGCGACCCCCCGGAAGGGCAGAGCGTCGCCCCCTAGTGGGCATGCCGGGTGGGTCCCGGTCTGGCGCATGCGGGAGTCTGACTGTCTCTCCCCATTTCCAGCTTCGGAAAAATACAAAAAAAAAAAAAAGAATTCTTTCTAGAAGCCTAGAAAAGGTTTAGTTGTTTGGTTCAGGCTTTTCCCAGACTCTTAAGGCCTCCTCTACTTTCCTACTACTTTAGCAATATATTGATATGTATTTTAAAGAGTGCCTAGTATGCAAAACATAGTTTATTTTCATGTTTCAAATCTGAAATCTGACTTTTCAAAAAAATAAAAAGCCAACATCTGGGATAAGGCAGAATCTACTTAGTAAACTTTCCTTTTAAGTGGCTTTAGTTGATTTTGACTTTTTTCTTATTGTTTTTCTGATTATAAAATTTTCTTCAGAAGTTTGATAGGAAAGGGGGTTGAAATAAGTGAATTTTTGAAAGCTCTTATAACTCTCTCATGTTACTGTATAATGCTTTTTAATGTTTCTGCATTTGGTAAATTGCAAAAAAAAAATCTGTTAGAAATTTACCAAATCATTATATAGTTGAACGAGTTGCTTCTGAATGTTATGTTTAACCTAAATAGCTGATTTATTCTTCCAATAACCACCCACCCCTACCCCTCTAACCCCCTACCTACTAATTTTGTCTTATTTAGTCATAAATAAATAACATTTATGATTATAGTTTGTGATGGCCCTTGGGAACTGTGAGATGCTCTCAACTGGAATTTAAATTTCTACAAGCACTAATCCAATTTGTCAGATTTTGGGATCTTAGCCATGTGTACTTAGCATTATTCAATCACCAGAGTCATATCTCTAGGAAAGAACAGGTCTCGCCACATAAATTCATTCTCTGAATTAAAGCCAGCATGAGTCAAACAGACACAACTAATTGGGTCTACGCTGTAAAGAACTGTAAAGAACATTTGTTAGCAAGTTGTGGCACAATTGATCACTATCTGATTTCTATCTCTTAACTCTATTGGAAAAATGTTTTACTATGAAGCTATAAAACATATGAGTTGGGGGTACTTATTGGGAGGATTGAATTATGCTTTAAATGTAATAGAAATTTTGGACTTTTGATACTAGGGCATCAAATGTGAAGTGAAATTTAAAACATTTTGGACTGATCAAGTTTGTCTTCTGATTACAGAAAGATTAATGTGTTTAATGCTAACTACTAGCACTTGTGTGAAAGTTAGAGCCAGATGATTTTTACTTGGAATTTAAGCCACCAGTATCCGTGAAATTTTCACTCTCTCATATCCTCTTTTTTTATACATGCATACTTATTTAGAGAAAGGATAAAAATCAGGATTGATCTTTAATTTCTACAGCATTTGAAGGATCCTAGTAGAAGTGCCACCTTGGTAGGTGGCTCTTTGGATTGAATTCTTTTTCTCCAGCCAAGGGGGACCGTGTAACCACTGGGAATGAAGTATAGGCTATAATTCTTAGTCATTTGTTGATATAGGCTAAGTTCCAAATAATGATCTAGTGGTGAAAGTCCCTACGTCCTATTACTAATCCCCATGGTCTCTTAGGTTCCTTTTGTTTTTCTTATTATTACATTATTAACTGTATAATGTCAAGGGATGTATCAAACTCCCATAATGGAAGCACAATGTATAAACAATTTATAACTTAAAGATTTCTCATCCTATATGTAGGGTTCTCATATTTAGTATATACCATTATTGAACTCTAGATAACTTTTTAAAAATATAGATTTCTGCAGATTTTCTTCTTTGTTCTCTGACATCGGATTTTAATCTTTATGTCTTCCTTACTCTGTTATTTAAATTGTGGCCACAATAAGGCATTTAAAAATTATTTCACTTGTGACTTCCATTTTGTTCTGTCATGGGTAGTTTTGCATTGGATTCCACAGTCCTTCTTCTTGAGCCTCAGCATCTTCCCTTTGGAAAATGCCAGATACACCATAAAGAGAAATGTGAAGTTTAAAAAATTCCTAATGATGATATCTCTGGTGCTATTTACATACAATATTATTTTTCTAAGTACTACATTTAAAATGTTTTTTTTTTTTTTAATTATTCATTAGCCCTGGCACCTGTTGTCTCAGTCGTAGAGCATTGGCCTGGTGTGTGGAGGGTTCGATTCCCAGTCAGGTCACACAGGCTGCTTCTCCCTGCCCTTCTCCTCCTGCAACCATGGCTCAGTTGATTCAAGCAAGTCAGCCCTGGGAGCTGAAGGTGGCTCTTTGGAGCCTTGTCTCAGTTGCTAAAAATAGTTTGGTTGTGAGCATCAGCCCCAGATGGGCAGAGCACTGGTCCCAGACAGGGATTGCTGGGTTGGCCTGATTTGGACACATGCAGGAGTCTGTCTATCTTCCCTCCTCTCACTTAAAAAAATATTATTCATTATAGATGATTATTATAGAAAATAAAATTATGACAAAAAAAGGCAGATTCAAATCACCTCAAATCTTACCATACACATTTTCATTTTGATGTCTGTCATTTAAATCTTACCATACACATTTTCATTTTGATGTCTGTCATTTAAAATCTGTTTATACACACACATATTAGTGTATATATAATGATATCATACTATGTCCACTTATATGGCAACTGTTTTCCTCATTTAATATTATTATTAACACATTTTCTTGTTCACAATTTAGACATCTTTCCTATCATCTAATGGTTGCCAATGTGATGTTGTATAGATTGCTATAATTTTTTGTTTCTAAGTGAAAGTAAGGGAGCGAGACAGTGGGACAGACTCCTTCATGAGCCCCAACCAGGATCCACCCAGCAACCCCCATCTGGGGTCGATCCTGGAATCAATTAGCCACTGGCTGCTAGAGGGGAAGAGAGAGAAAGAGGAATGGAAGGGGAAGAGAAACAGATGGTAGCTTCTGTTGTGTGCCTTGACAGGGGATCAAATCTGGGATGTTCATAGCAGGGCCAGCGCTCTATTCACTTAGTGAACTGGCCAGGGCCTATAATTTATTTAGTCAATTCTTAATCATTGGATATTCACATTGTTTCCAAGTTTGTATTGTTATAAAAGTTTTCAAATCAGTGTCTTTATACATAAATCTTTCCATTTAATTATTTATTTCCATTGGATGAATTTCTAGAAGCATAATTCCTAGGTGAAATAGTAAGCACACATTAAGGCTTATATATTTGTTCCCAAATTGTTCATCAGTATCATATATCAATACAGAGTTCCTACTATTGAATGAGTAATTTTTTTTTATCACATACTATCCTTTTCTTTTAATCTTTTGCATTCTAACAGTTGAAAATGGCATTGCTTGTTTTCTTTAATTTTTGTTTCATCATTAGAAATGTTTAATGCTTTTTTATGTATTGACTTGCAAATCTTTAATTTTTAAAATGGATTGTCTGTCTCAGTGTTTAACCTATCTTTGATTAGATATATTTGTAGGATTTAGGCCATGGCTGGTTAACTCAGTTGGTTAGAGCATCTTCCCAAAACACCAAGGTTGCAGGTTTGATCCCCGGTCAGGGCACATACGGGAAGTGACCAGTGAATGCACTACTAAGTGAAACAACAAATAAATGCTTCTCTCTCTCTCTCTCCCTCTCTCTGTTTCTCTAAAATCAATCAGTAAAAAAAATTTTAAGTGGTAACTCTTTGTCTAATCAATTTTCTAAATGATTTATTTTTACTTTGTCACTTGCCTTTTAATGTTTGTGATATTTTTGATATATAGTTTAAACCTTTAGCTTTTATTAAAAAATTAAATATATCATTTGTATAATTGAACATATAAATGCCATATATATACTGTTTGAATAATAATAATCGTTGAGCAAATAACCCTGTATTCACATCTCAGTTGAAGAATAGTACATTTCTGAAATTTTTGAAGCTTATATGAGCTCTTATCAAATCACATTTCCTCTTCTTTCTAGAGGTAACCAGTTGCCTTAATTTTGTTCTTATTATTTTTTATGTTTTTTTGTCACATACAGTACAGATAATTCTTTTTTTTTTTTTTTTTTTTTACAGAGACAGAGAGAGAGACAGACAGACAGGAAGGGAGAGAGATGAAAAGCATCAATTCTTCATTATGGCTCCTTAGTTGTTCATTGATTCCTTTCTCATATGTGCCTTGACTGGGGTGGGGGCTCCAGCAAAGTGAGTGACCCCTTGCTCAAGCCAGCGACCTTGGGCTCAAGCCAGCAACCATGTGGTCATGTCTATGACCCCATGCTCAAGCCAGTGACCCCGCGCTCAAGCTGGTGAGTCCTAGTTCAAGCTGGACGAGCCCACGCTCAAGCCGGCAATCTCAGGGTTTCGAACCTGGGTCCTCTGCATCCCAGTCCAACGCTCTATCCAGTGTGCCACCACCTGGTTAGGCCATACAGACAATTCTTAAGCAACATATTATTTAATTTTGTATATTGTTGAACTATATATAATTAGAATTATACTAAATGAATTCTTTTAATTCTTTTATTTTTTTAAACTAAACATCATCCATTGAGAATCATCAATGTTAACTAAACTAATACTTTTTAATACATGTATAATCTATTATATGGACATATCACAATTAATTTGTTCATTCTTCTGTTGTTTCCAGTCTTTTGCTATTACAAAAAGAAATGTTACCTTCAACCTTCTTGTACATATCTCCTGGTGCTTATGTGTAAAAAGATTCTTAGTATTGCAATTGCTGGATGATATGTAGGGTAGGCATATTTTCTATTAAAAAAAAAAGCCAAATTGTTTTTCAAACTCCTACCAGCAGTGTTTCAGAGATTCTATTCTACATTATTGTAATATTGTAACATTTAATATTATAAGACTTTAAAATCACTGGTGTCTATAAAATGGTATCTCATTGTGGTTTTATTTTGCAGATCACTGATTACTGATGAGGTGAGAATCTTTTTCATAAGTTTATTGGTCATTTGTGAATGCTTCTCTGAGGAATGCCTTTTCATGTCTTTTGTGTGTTTTCCTATTGGGTTGTCTTTCTTTCATTCTTTTTCCTTCCTTCCTTCCTTCCTTCCTTCCTTCCTTCCTTCCTTCCTTCCTTCCTTCCTTCCTTCCTTCCCTCCCTCCCTCCCTCCCTCCCTCCTTCCCTCCCTCCCTCCTTTCCTTCCTTCCTTCCTTCCTTCCTTCCTTCCTTCCTTCCTTCCTTCCTTCCTTCCTTCCTTCCTTCCTTCCTTCCCTCCCTCCCTCCTTCCCTCCCTCCCTCCTTTCCTTCCTTCCTTCCTTCCTTCCTTCCTTCCTTCCTTCCTTCCTTCCTTCCTTCCTTCCTTCCTTCCTTCTTTCCTTCCTTCCTTCCCTCCCTCCCCTCCCTCCCTCCCCTCCCTCCCTCCCTCCCTCCCTCCTTCCCTCCCTCCCTCCTTTCCTTCCTTCCTTCCTTCCTTCCTTCCTTCCTTCCTTCCTTCCTTCCTTCCTTCCTTCCTTCCTTCCTTCCTTCCTTCCTTCCCTCCCTCCCCTCCCTCCCTTCCCTCCCTCCCCTCCCTCCCTTCCCTCCCTTCTCTCCCTCCCTTCCCTCCCTCCCTTCCTTCCTTCCTTCCTTCCTTCCTTCCTTCCTTCCTTCCTTCCTTCCTTCCTTCTTTCCTTCCTTCCTCCTTCCTTCCCTCCCAGCCTTTCTCATTGAAGTTTCCAAACTGCCAAAAATCAGCAATATTAGCAAATGCCCATCTTTTAAGTCATTTTTGCTGTTGAAAAATTCCTTTATTTTCTTGTCATCTAAACTATGTTTCTAAACATTTTTTAAAAAATATTTTATTCAGAATTTTTTTATTATTCTGTATAGAAACTTTACTTGCTATACACCATATTTATAGAATTTTAAATCTATAAATTTAAATTTTTATATAGTCAAATCTATCAATATTCCTTTGTGTGGGCTTTGCTTTTGGTGTTAAAGTTAGGCAGTTCTGCTTCACTTGAAGAGTATGCAAATATTCATATATATTTTTTATTTTGTGATATTTAAATATATAATATATTTAGAATTTGTCTTGATGAAACAGGGACAGTAGAAATTTAATTTTTTTCTTAGTTAATTTGTAATCTCTGTTGGTTTTCATAATAGAAAACCAATTATAAAAATAAAAAATAATTTTGAGTTTTTTAAAGTATCATTACTTTCTAGGTACCCTTGAAATGAGAAAGGACTTTTAATTCCTTGGTTTTATTTGCCACTGTCTACTTTGGAGGATATCCCTTTTCTTGAAAATTCTCAGGATACTCTAAAATAGGGCAATAAAACAGGAAACCCTGGGGAGCTACAAAAATTTGCTGACCTATGTATATTCTTTCTGTTTTTCTATATTCAAAATTCCCCACTGTGACACAATTATTGGTGGTCTAGTAGAGAATTAGAAGCAGATACATGTTAATTTGGTAGGAAAAAACAAACCTTTATTTCCCTAGGGATGTGGACTGTGAGGGTGGAGAGAGGGGTGTATGTATAATCTCAATAGAATAGTATTAAGCTCTTCTTTATAGGTTAAACTGTGGTTTCAAATCAAGATTCCCTATATCTGTACAATCATTTCCATGCAAACAAGAAATTCACTAAGAAGTAAATTTACAACTCATAGTTCACATGTCCACAGACCTGTGTGAGAATAACAAGGGGTTTGCATTATGGACACAATCTCAATCATTAAGCAATTATTTGTTGACCCTTCAAGATCCCATACTGAGTCTTGCATAGGATAAAATGAAATTTCAACTCTCATTTATTTATAATGTGGAATAATAAGTTATTTTTATTAATAAGACATATAAATTATTAGTTACTTTAAAAATGTCAAATAATATAATACATTCTCAAAACAAAGTATTTGGAAGAGAATTGACTCTCTTTGGAACTTCCATATTTTATAGTGTTTTACTTTTACTGTTAGAGTATTTACTGAGGTATAGGTGAACAAGGCAGTAAGATTTGAATCACAATTATCTTCTTGATATGTTGGAAGTTGCTTTATAGACTAAATTTCTGAAAGCTTGGTACTTGTTATTCTTTCCTCATAAAAAAAAGTCACACAATTCTAAAACAGTTTTGATATCTTTCATATGCCTATGGCAAATGAAACACAGTGTTAGGAACATAATAGACATTCAATGAACACCTTTAAATTAACTGAAAAGAGAGCATAGGAAAATATTGTTCTGTTTATTTTAAATTTTAGGTTGGTTGCATTCTAGATAAATGACAGTTTATTGTAGGGAGAAAAACAGGACCTGATGGAATCTAGGAAATATGTGAAAAAGGAAGGCTGTTCAGCAGGTTTGGAAATTTGAACCTGTTGTCAAGAGTTCTAAATGTTTTTCCTGTTCAACAGTATGAAGTGCTTACCCATCGTTAATTTCAGTTAGTTTTTATGTGAACTTAAACTTTGGGTGATTTCTTGACTAGTGCTTTTTTAATTTAACATCAGGTTTTTGTTATTTTAAAAAATGATTTGCATTTTGTTTCACAAGAGTTGCCCAAAATATCCTTGAAAAAAGAGGGCTGTGTTCACCTTTAATACTTAAAAATCACTTGGAGGAAGTTCAATTGAACATGAGTATGTGTTTGCAAGAAAGTAAAACATAACCAGAATGAGTAACCTCTGTTCTCTGAGGCTTATTAAGCATATCATTTATGCTTGAAAAAACAAAGTGAATTTATTTGTTTTAATGTCCCAAAACTTTGACCTCAGAGTTAAAAGGAGCTAGCTGACCAGTACAGTAAAAATAGCAGCAAACTTACCTTTTAACTGGGATGATATTTAACCTTCCATCTCTTCACCACTGAACATGTTGAAAACAATTTGAAATAATTTTCTAGTGTTAGAAGCACATTTAAAATGTCTACTCTGAAAACATGAGGTGGTGTAGGCCTGCCAAATTATTGAATAACCAAGTCCCAAAACTCAATCTGGAGATAAAGGAGAGTTATTTTTTTAAATTTAAATTATCCGAATAGTTTATCTTTATAATCCCATGACACTCAGTAATTGTTCAACCTTCATTGGATCCCTGCTGCCTCATAGGCATAATTATATTCATAAAATGAAAGGACTTAAGGAAATAGTTTCAGGAGTCAGCAGGAAAAGGTTATTTTACTTTAAAAATGTTGTTTTAAAATTAGAGGTGATACAGGATGATTTAGTTTAACCTGAAGAAATTCTGATTAATCTTCTCCAATATTTATATTTTGTTGATAAATTCTGGGAGATTTTGCTCTGTTGTTTTCTATTATCTCCAATAGAATGCTTCAGTCTTAGCTTAATTTGATGCCCCACCCCCAACCCCTAGGCCACTAATAAAGGCTGGCCTCTTTTCCAAATGACTTTTTATATTATCTTTCTAGAAATGCGCTGATGACAATACCTTTTTGATTACCCGTTATACTAAACCTCTTAATGCTTTCTCAGTGGAATATGGTAGTAGTCAATTATTTAATATTTAATAAATAATTTGGGGTGAAACAAGGGCTTTTTCCCTCCTGCCAGGCATTTTGAAGCTGTAAGTGTATCCTCAAAAGTACAACAGAGAATGTGAAACTCACATACTTTGTTATTTCTTTTAGACTCTGAATTTGATTATAGAGAAAGTGATATAGATAAAATAGCTTTTTAATAATTAAATCCTTTTGTTCTATCCTTGGTACTGTGCCATATACATTGTGGGGCATAAAAACTTAAGATGTGATGACTGTGACCAACTTACTTTTGGTCTGGATGAGGTAATCATACTTATATCTGAACATTCGGCAATTAAATAGCAATGTAAGACAGGTATTTATATATGACTAAATGTCAAAACAAGCAGTATAAATAGCAAGTAGTATGAGAGCTTCTAATAGGGGTTAAGTATCAGTAGGAGGTATTTGATTTAACCAGTGGAGTCACCTCTTACTTGAGGGCTAGATGCTTAAAGTTAATTATTACATAATATAAAAACTATTTAAATCCATATCTTGAAAATGCCTTAAATTGCCCATAAATTTCAGTAAAAATATGTGCCACATTGGATACTGACACATACACTTTCTTTCTGAGCAAATTCTGTACAGGTAGTGTTTTCTGTGTACAAACAGATCACTGAAGAGTCTGGCTTGAGATTATTATTCAGATGCAAAAATCAGCCTCAGCATCATGAGCTGCTTATACTATGAGAGGTACATGGGAGTGGGTCTGACATAGTATCCTTTGCTCCTTTAATAAAATAGTTGGCAGAATTGTCCACGCTTTACAGTACCCTTTCTCTCACCCTCTGCTTTCTAATAAGCCTGTAGAGGTGACTTTATATAAGTTAAATGTGTATATGATGTGTTCCACTATATATATTTTTTGATTTTTAAAAAATATTTATTCTTTTGTTATCTCATAAATGTCTTTGAAGCACTATAATATCCATTCTATTTACAGGGTATAAAAATATATAAAGAAAAAAAATTTTTCATTATTTACTTATTTATTTTTTATTTTTTTCAATTACAGTTTACATTCAATATTTTTTTTATTAATTTCAGGGGTACAGCATAGTGGTTAGACAATTATATACTTTACAAAATGTTCCCCTGATATTTCCAGGGAAACCCACTTGGCACCATTCATAGTTATTGCAATGTTATTGAAATGTTTCCTATGCTGTACTTTATATACCACTGAAGAAAGAAATTGAAGAAGATACAAATAAATGGAAGCAGGTACTATGCTCATGAATAGGAAGGATTAACATTGTTAAAATGTCCATACTACCCAAAGCAATCTACAAATTCGATCCAATTCCTATCAAAATATCAATGGCATATTTTACAGAACTAGAACAAATAATGAAAACATTTATATGGAACCACAAAGTAACTTGAATACAGCAATTTTGGCAAAGATGAGCAAAGTTGAAGGAATCATACTACTTGATATCAAACTATATAACAAAGCCATAGTAACCAAAACAGCATGGTATTGACATAAAGACAGACATATAGATCAATGGAACAGAATAGAAATCCCAGAAATAAACTCAGATGTACATGGTTAATTAATATTTGCTAAAGAAGGCAAGGTTATACAATGGGTTAACATCAGTCTATTCAATAAATGGTGTTGGGGTAATTGGACAGTTACATACGATAAAAGAGAAAGAAACTAGACCAACTTCTTACATCATTTGAACTTTACTTTGAGGGCAGGTAGGGACTTGTCAAGCCATAGAAGTGAGAAAGGCACATTAGATGATAGAAGGCACTCCTCCGAGCCATGGATCTGCAAAGAGCAAGAAGTGACTGAGGACTGGGGCTGAGAGGGTATTGGCACATGGGGAGGCAGATTATGAAATGCCTTTTATGACTAGGGGAGTACTTGCTTTTTACCTTGTAGGAAAAAGGAAGTCAAAAGAGAGTTAGTTGTAAGCCACAGCATAACAGTGTCAAATTTGGTTTCTAATAAGAAAATTCATTAACCCAGGTGGCAGAGAAACTGCAGCTGAAACTGAAAACTACATAAGGGCAAGGTTGTGTTTAATCTTTTTCAATATGCCCAGCACCATCACATGGTAGATGCTCTATAATATTTAACTGAATTGAACCTTTCTGTTGCCTGAGTAGTCTAAGGAAAGGTTGAGAGCTCAGACTAGCCTTAGCAGTAGAGGTGGAAAGAAGAGGTCAAACTTGAGTGAGGTTTGTGAGATGGAACCCATAGGTCTATTGCAGGGGTTCCCAAACTTTTTACACAGGGGGCCAGTTCACTGCCCCTCAGACCGTTGGAGGGCCGGACTATAAAAAAAACACACATGAACAAATCCCTATGCACACTGCACATATCTTATTTTAAAGTAAAAAAAAACCAAAATGAGAACAAATACAATATTTAAAATAAAGAACAAGTAAATTTAAATCAACAAACTGACCAGTATATCAATGGGAACTATGCTCCTCTCACTGACCACCAATGAAAGACGTGCCCCTTCTGGAAGTGCGGCGGGGGCCGCATGTGGCCCGTGGGCCATAGTTTGGGGACCCCTGGTCTATTGTCTGATCAAATGTGAGGGAACATGATTAGGAAGAAAAGAAAGTTGAGGATAATGCCAAGGTATTTCACTTGGGAGACAAGATAGATTTACCGTGAACTAAAATAGAAACACCAGCAAGCAGTATGGCTTCTCTTTTTGAGGTGGACATGTTTTGCTTAACGGGCCTGTGGATTTCTTGTTCAACTATGTCCAGCAGAGAACAGGAAATAAGGGTTTGTAGAATGGAGTTAAGACTGAGTCCAGGGATATGGATTCCAGAGTTATAAGCAGAGAGTAAATGGATTGAGAGGTAGATGGCACCATCCTAGAATGGCTACTCTCCAAAGAAAGGATGAGGATTGTACTGGTTTGAATAATCTTCCCCCCTACCCCAAAATTCATGTCAACCTGGAACCTCAGAATGTAACCTTATTCATAAATAGGGTCTTTGCAGAAATAATTAGTTAACTTAAGATGAATTCACACTGGATTAGGGTGGGCCCAGGTGTCCTTTTAAAGAGAGAATACAGAAACACAGACAGTAGAGAAGGCCATGTGAAGACAGAGGCAGAGACTGGAATGCCAAAGATTGGCAGGAACTACCAGAAGCTAGGAAAACGTAAGGACAAACTTCCTCTAGAGCCTTCGTAGTTAGCATGACCCTGACATCATGATTTCAAACTTCTAGTTTACGGAATTTTAAAAGAATATACTTATGTTGTTTTGGATTAGCCAATTTGTGTCACTTTGTTTTTACAGTCCTAGGAGACTAATACAAGGACCATGGATGGACCCTGGCTTAACTGTAGCAGAGGAGGACCCATGAGAGAAGTGGAGAAAGAACAGCCCCAGAGTGAGGGAAGAGCCATGTGGGCACATGTGAGTGAGTAGTGCAGGCATGGTTTGATTAGAAGACAATTTGTGTAGACAGATGGTTTAGAGATAGGGTCCCAAAGGTACTTCAGAATGGTTTGAGGTGCTGATATGTGGTTAGCCTCTGTGGTGGGGAGTAGGCAGGGGGCAGGATGGTTCCGGGCTATTTCTATATCCTGAATCTTTTACCTATCAAGGTTGGCCTTTCTCCCTCTTGCCTCCAACCTCACATTGGTCTTCCCTATATTGTAAAGGACAAGACAAGTGACCCCAGGTTTAACCTGCTGCCCGTGTCACCTCCCTTTGTTCCCACAGCCTCCATTACCTACACTCACCCTCTGGGATTTGATTTTTCTCCTTAGTTTCCCAATTAGCCTTTAACTTGTTAAATCCAGGGCCTTTTCCTTCTCTTTGTTTAACGTGACCTCACTTCATCACTGCAGCATTAACATTTCTGATCCTCTCTCCCTTGTTGAAAGTTTCTCTTCCTGTGAATTCTCTGCTGCTATATTATTCCAGTTCTTAAATTACATCTGTCTCTCCAGGGTTCATTCTTCCTGTGACTGCATAATGTAGTCACATTCTCTTGGTTCAACTCTGACTTGCATGATTCCCTTTCTTTCTCTCACAGTCCATTTTTATAACTATTCATCAAATGAATTAACTATGAATTAATTCAATACATATTAATGACACCAAAATCCCTTCCTCACATCTGACATCCTTCAGGCCTAATCTAATTTTAGTCAGAGATATTGAGCATCAATTCTAATCTATGATCTTAGAATTTCTTCTGTTTTATTTAAAATATTTCCTACTAAAGTGGAACAACAAATGAGTACTTCCCCCACCCCATCCTTCCTCTTTCAGTCTCTCTAAAATCAATCAACCAGTCAATCACATGTTTCCTATGGAGCTCTTTGGAGTAAATTTGGAATATAGAAAATGTGAAAAGAATTACCCAATATTTCCTTTTATATTTTTACATGTAGAGATTTATTGTTTATTTTTATAAGCATCATTAAAAGCAAATGTTATATATGTGTATATCTATAATATACATGTTTGTCTTCTGTTTTTTAACTTAACATTATAATATAAGCATTTTCATGTTATTACCAAAGTTCATAAATATTTCTCATGCCTGCATAGTATTCTGTTGAGAGTGATATTTTTTCTTAACTATTTTTCTGTGTTCAATATGTCTTTTGTTTTAAAAAATAATGCTGCAATTAATATCTTTGTGCACAAGGCTTTATGTTAGTCTAGATTTTTAAAAATAAACTCTCCAAGTGGACCTTTTTTGGTTCCAGGGTATAAACATTTAGAACTTTAATATATATTGTCAACTTGCTTGTAACAGAATCCTACCAATGTGCATATTAGCAATCTATAAGCGTATCTATTTACTTAAATTTTCCACTCTTTAAATATTTGACTTTTTTTCCTCTAAAAACACTGATGGTGTGTCTTAGTGAATAGACCTACAATTCAGATATTTTTCTGATACATGCATTAAAGGAATGGTAGTAGAAAGTAAGTTGATGACAAAGGGTTTGATTTTCACTAGCAAAAGCATGTTTTCTTGGAAGGCAGACTCTCAGTAAAGGAAAGACCTGAAAAGAAAATTTGATATGGTTTTAAAGGCAGTCTCTTTGAATCTGTGGGTCAGTTTTGGCTTGAATTTTTCTGTAATTCCTCTGCAGAAAGGAAAGTATTCTTAATTTCTTAATTTTAAGCAGAAAAACAATTCCAGCAGAGAGGGAATAACTTTCTCTCTGCAGATATAAGAGTCACATGCCCTTACAGAGAATGTCTTCCTAGACGCATGTACAGATGAACATATTCTCATATGCTTGTTATATGCTCTCCAAATGAAGCGGTTTGTATATTTAGCAAAGCTTATCATGAGAGAAGCATGCATTACCCTAATGTAGGTATGTGCAGCTTATGGTGTGTAGGGTCTGCTCAAAACATTGATTAAATTCTTCCTGCTAGTTTACACAGAATTCACTGTCAACTTATAAAAGAGATATCTTTGTGTTCATAGAATCTGAGATCTATGTCGTTTCAAAGAATCTGAGATCTGATAATTACAGAAAATAATCCATGTCTTACCAAGTTTGATTTCTGACATCCCTTTCTTATAACTTCCTGGGTTTCCAGTTAGAGACCCTTGAATAAAAGAGAAAAATGTAGGTGCTTGATAACACATAACTGGTTTGCTTTGTATTCCCAACTTTTGGAAAAATCGGACCACTATTAATATGCTGAAAGCTAAATTTTGTAGAATGTTAAACGCTCATGAAAGGAACGATGAAAGAAAGGGCAGCTTCCCTGCCAGCACTGCGGTCAGCAGCAGTCCTCTGGCCTGATTACTTAAGCCAATGTTTTCCCTAAATCAGTCATGAATCAGTAATCATCAAGTTTTGCAATACTAGGAGATTCTCTTGAGACTAGCAAATGATTTGTAATGTTTAGTTGATAGCTTTTTTTTAAAAAAAAGAAATAAATTGACTCCCCTTGATGGGTTTCCCTGGGCAGTAGACAGAAATATTGATTTAATGCGGCTTTGTCTCGTGGAGCTTTGTAGCTTGAGTTTTCTTACATGATCAAATAGAGCACATCTTTGCCTTCTTTTCCCACAAAAACAAGAAAGCTGCTGGTGTGTGGTATATTGGTTTCACTTTCATTCATTTGACTTGACTATTTAAGTCACAATTTAGTTTGAAAAAAAGATAAAAGGAAAGAAAAGTCAAGATGAAAATGCAGGAATCAAGGCTTTTGCTTTATTTAGTTTCTTCTAGCATGTTTTGGGATGACCTGTCTGATAACTGTTTTCTCCTACTTGAAGATGTTTTCCTTTGTGCGTTGGAATTATGGATATCAGAATGGGAAGGGACTTGATAAACATTTTCTAATTCTGTCTGCTACTCTCTGAAGCTCATAGGAATAAACCGTTTCAGTTGTAGAGCCCAGAATTGGTTAAATAGACATCCAACTGTGGGCTCTTTCTCTTACTTGGCAGTCTGTTAGCCAACACTTCTGCATCAATGCAGCAACTTTGTTTCTAATACCAGAAGCCTGGAGCTCAATGAATTACATCCTCTGCACTCTGTTCTGATGGACTGTGTGATGCCAGGATTTTGAACAGCTTGTTCCTTAGTTGTCCAGGACCTTTATACTGTTGCCTCTCTTTGACAGTCACCATCCTGTGACTACATATTTTAGTTAGGATTCCTAGATAACTAACTCTGCTTTGTCTACACCTTGTTTGTTTCACTTTGGAGATGCTGTCTTATTGGGCACATTTTTGAAAACAATTTTGCTTGGATGTTCTCAAGAATTTTAATGTTATAATGTCCAGGAAGGCTCCTCAGAGTGAAGACCCTGAGAGTCAGCATCAGATGGGTCTTTCAAAATACTCTAGAATCCTAATATCTCTTCTTCAAGGGGCTACAGTTTTAGTTTTTTAGTCTTTGTCTTGGGGAACTGTTTGTCTAATAGCTACTATCCCCTTCGAGTACTAATGAATTTTGGCATTATGGGGCTTTCCAGGACACTCTGACCCAAGGAGTTTGGTCAAGTTCTTGGTAGAAGTTATATCTTCCTGTTCTCTCTGTTTACTCACCACCATTCAGATTGGGCTCTGGTATGCTGAATGAGCCTAACTCATGGCTAATCTTCACCATATGAGACAGTTCTGCAATGTGGATTCCCAGATTCATCTATTGTGCTATCAAGGGGGAACTGCAGAAGTTCACACAATCACAGGCTTGGAAAGGAGCCTACTGGTCATTGAATGCTTGAGTCACCCCTACAAAATCACTGCCAAATAATTATCTAGCCTGACGGGAAGCTTATTACCTCCCAAGGCGGTTCTTTCTAATTTGGACAGCTCTGACTGGTGGGAAATACTCTCTCATACCTATTCTGTGTTCATGTGTTTCCCGTATTGAGTAAAACAAAATTCCTATTAATTAGGCTCCCCAGAGTGTGTCTAGAGTTGACTTACCTAATACTTTTTGAGAGAAAAATTTATTTGTATTTACAGAACATGGTGAATGTTGTCCTATGAAATTCAGAATGCAGCGTTATATCATTAACAGACCTGTAGTTGGCATTTCATATAAAACACTTGTGGAACTAAATTGAATTATTCTCTGAAGAAAGCAGCAATAGAGGAGTGTAGTACTTACAGCATGTGTCATTCTTTTGGAAGCTACTGCCTTAGGCTGTTAGTTCTATATATGCATGAGTCTTGTCTATACACCTAGTTGTTAAGCTCCTCGGGTGTGGACCTGTCTAGTGTGTATGGTCCTTAACAAGCCTTATTCATGACCTTGCACTCACAGGATCAGCTAGTGTTTTGCAAGAAATCAAAAGTGCAAGAATTGCTCCTTCTGTCACTGCACTGCTTTTCTTCTTTGCCCCAAATCATGAATGACGGTAGTGGTGGTGCATTAATGTTGGGGCAAATTCTGTTTTTTTGAAGGTTTTAGAAGTAATCTCCTAACAGAAACAAGTTTTCCCAGGTTAGCCTACAGAAACCCACTCCCTTTCTGTCTCTGACAGTATTGCAGCATTGGCAGAGCTACTCTGCAGGGGTTAAATTGACGCTTGGGTGTTGGTTTGGCAGCTTGACAATCACATACCAGGAACACCCTTCTCCACTCATCTGCCTAGTGTACACTTCCTCATTCTTCAGGCCTCAGCAGGAATGTCTCCTTGTGAAACCTTCCTGACCTTCCCAGGCGAGGAATCATTTCTTCTTTCTTGTCATTTCTGTACTGTGGACAGTCCTCTATTTTTATACATGCCGCCTTGCATACATATTATTTACTTCCACCACTGTCTCCTTTGTTATCCTGTAAATGTCTAGAGGACAGAGACTGAGTCTCATTTCTCTTTGTTTCCCCTGTGCCAAGATCAGTGACTAGTATAAAGTAAGGGTGATAACTCGATGGATATTTTTGAAGGAATGACTATTGAAATAGATAAGTTGTGTGTGATGGCTCGGGAAATGCATTCCCAAGTGCTAGAGAACCTACTTACAAATGAACTTTTGGAACATATCACTTTTTGAAGTTGGGGATCACTGATGTTGTTTTGTATGCTCTCAAGGCTCTGCCCATGATAGGCATGACTGCGAAGCATCCTTTCAATTAACTGCAGTAGGGTCGTGTGGTCTGGGATAAGCCATGAGCTACAATGGCAACAAAGTGAAGCAGATCCTGAGGATACAGACCTGCTGCAGATGTCCTAGGGCAGTTCAGAGTAGCAAGTAGGACATGGTCACCACTGGGTATGGCAACCAAGAACAGATCAGGAAGCAGTTGGCTTTACACAGTCTAATGGAATAAGTGAAAAGTCCTAAAAGTGACTGAATATAATGGTAGGAACTGAGGAAGAGGTGGTCCTCAGAAGTGTAGACTGCTAATTGGTCAGCCTGCATTCAGGAATCTGTCAGGAGGTGAGAGGTTTGATGTGAAGGGAGTACTAGCAGAGCTCCAATCCTAGGGGGACTCTGGCATAATGCTTTTATCATTCATTTGTTCAGCAAATATTCATTGAATAGTGCTATAGACTGAATATTTTTGTCGCTCCACTTAACATTTGGTTGAAAAATATTAGGTTGAAATCTAATCCCCAGTGTGGCAGTACTTGGAGGTGGAGCCTTTGGGAGGTGCTTAGGTCGTGAGGTTTCATAAATGGGATTAGTGTCCTTATAAAAGAGACCCCATGTTGAAGACACAGAGAAAAGACAGCCAGCTATGAACCCGGAATTGGCCTCTTACTGGATACTGAATTTGCCACACTTTTATCTTGGACTTTATAGCCTCCAGAACTATGAAAATAAATTTTCCTTTTTTCTAAGCCACCCAGTCTAAATGAGTGGCTTAGAAATAGCCTGAACAGACTAACACAAATACCTATTGTGAAAATGCTTTCAAGAGGAGGTGAATTCTTAGTCTGCTTTTTAGTAGGAAAAGAGAGAAGATGCCTAGTTATTAGCATTGATGCATATGATCAGGGCTAGACTAACTACTGTGACATGATGTAAACTCCTTGTTATGAGGCTAGAGCTCTCATAAATGCCTCCTGTTTTCAACTAGATTTGTCCTGGAGACAGGATGGGGCAGACGGTTCAGAGTCAGACAAACCCAGCTGTGATGAGAAGGCCTGGCGGCTTGGTTTTAAGAAGGGACTTCACTGATAGTACAGTATGCAGCCTATAACTGTCTATTAAGCCATTAAATATAGTTGACTGACCATACGAAATGGTGGCATGACATAGCACAGAACAAGAAACATTGATTTTTAATAACATCTTGCACTTGAAAAATACTCCATACTTACCAAAATACTTTCATATTTTACTATTTCACGGACTTGAAAATTTTTTTAACAATTGTTTTTATTTTCTCATCCTTTAAAAAAATTTTTAAATTGATTTTTGAGAGAGAGAAGGAGAGAGAAACACTGATTTGTTAATCCACTAATTTACACATTCATTGGTTGATTCTTATATGTGCCCTGACTGGGGATTGAATCAGCAACCTTGGCATATTAGGACAGTGTTCTAACCAACTGAGCTACCTGGTAAGGGCCTAAAATTTTTTTAAATTAAACTTATTGGGGTGACATTGGTCCATAAGATCATATGGGTTTCAAGTGTACATTTCTATGATGCATGATCTCATATTACATTGTATGGCCACCACCCAAAGTCAAATCATCATTTGTCACTATATATTTGGCCCTCTTGACTGCCCCCACCCATATCCCTCTGGTAACCACCATACTGTTTCTATGTCTATGAGTTTCAGTTTTATATCCTACATATGAGAGAAATTATATGGTTCTTAGCTTTTTCTGAGTTATTTCACTTAGCAAAATAGTCTCAAAGCCCATTCATTTTGTTGTAAATGGCAATATTTTGTCTTTTCTTATGGCTGAGTAGTATATCATAGTGTGTGTGTGTGTGTGTGTGTGTGTGTGTGTGTGTGTGTGTGTATATACATACACACACATCACATTTTATTTAACCAGTCCTCCATCAAAGGATGCTTTGGCTGTCTCCATGTCTTGGCCACCATGAATATTGTTGTAGTGTACATAGGCATGCATATATCTTTGCAAATAAAAGTTTTTTAATTTTTTGTGTAGATACCCAGAATAAGGATTACTGGATCATAAGTTAACTCTATTCTTAACTTTTTGAGGGACTTCCATACTGTTTTTATAGTGATTGTAACAGTTTACATTCCCACCAGCAGTGAATAAGGGTTTTTTTTTGTTCACAACTTCTCCAACACTTATTATTACCTATCTTGTTGGTAATAGCCACTCTCACAGGTGTAAAGTGGCATTTCATTGTAGATTTGATTTACATTTCCCTATTAGCTAGTGAAGTTGAACATCTTTTGGTGTATCTGTTGGCCATATATGTCTTCTTGGGAGAGGTATCTGTTTAAGTCCTCTGCCCATTTTTTTTTTTTTTTTTTGTATTTTTTCTGAAACTGGAAACGGGGAGAGACAGTCAGACTCCCGCTTGCGCCCGACCGGGATCCACCCGGCACGCCCACCAGGGGCGAGGCTCTGCCCACCAGGGGGCAATGCTCTGCCCCTCTGGGGCATCGCTCTGTCGCGACCAGAGCCACTCTAGCGCCTGGGGCAGAGGCCAAGGAGCCATCCCCAGCACCCGGGCCATCCTTGCTCCAATGGAGCTTCGGCTGCGGGAGGGGAAGAGAGAGACAGAGAGGAAGGGGGGGGTGGAGAAGCAAATGGGCGCCTCTCCTATGTGCCCTGGCCGGGAATCGAACCCGGGTCCCCTGCACGCCAGGCCGACGCTCTACCGCTGAGCCAACCGGCCAGGGCCCTCTGCCCATTTTTTAATTGGATTGTTTGTTTGGTGTTGAGTTGTATGAGTTCTTTATATATTTTTTATATTAACCCCTTGTTGGAGCTGTTGTTTGCAAATATCATCTCCCATTTGGTTGGTTGACATTTTGTTTTGTTGTCAGTTTCTATTGCTGTGCAGAAGCTTTTTAGTTTGATATAATTGAATAATAAGTAAAGGCATTTATTTTTGCCTTTACTTCCCTTGCCTTTGCGGGTCAAATTTATAACATGTTCTCTAAAACCAAGGTCCATAAGTTAAGTCCCTACGTTTTCTTCTATGTAATTTATTGTTTCAGATTTTATATTTAGGTCTTTGATCCATTTTAAATTAATTTTTGTACAGGGAGACAATCTCATTTCATTCTTTTGCATGTGGCTTTACAATTTTCCCAGCACCATTTATTAAAGTAGAATTCTTTGATATAGGCAGGGGTGGTGTTACACCCATTTTGTTTTATGAGTACATCAGGCACTAACAGTTTAAGTGAATTGTCTAACTCCTGGTTAATTAGTGGCAGAGGCAGAACTAGAACTTTGATCTTATTGCTAAGTCTCTGTTTTTTCCCATATGCCACTGCTTTGCTTTTAGAAGACCATGTTCACTGAGAATTTAGTTCAGGTTTGACTGACTTCTGAAAAACACAACTGGCTGCATCTGACCACCCAAAAGGATACTCTCAGCAACAATCATGACCCAAGACTTGTTTCTGATACTTGCTTTAAGAAATATGCTTCAATTCTGATTAAGTCGGTTATTTTCTATTGTAAGGAGGTTTCTATAAATGTACTAAAATAAATTAGCAATACTATAGATTTTAAAATATTAGTTTCCAGTAAAAATTATCCAATTTTTGTGATTTCACTATGTTTATTTGAGTTCCTACAATGTGCTAAGTACTATTCTAAGCTCTGAGAACATTGCAATAAGTAAAACAGACAAAATTCTCTTTGTCATAGGGCTTTTGTTCTGGTTGGGAGGGGTATTTGTGGATGAAACTAACAGGAACTAAATAAAATATAAAGTGTGTCAGATGCTGATAAATGCTACAGAGGAAAATGCAGCAGGCAGTTGGGACAGGATATATGGGGGTGAAGAGGGGTTGCAATTTTAAATAGGATACTTAGGGGAAAGCCCATGAAAAACTTGAAGAAAATATGTACATCTATAAACCAACAAGAAAATTAGAAAACATTCAAACTAGCTATCAATTATTAGTAGTGAGTACACACACACACACACACACACACACACACACACACGACCTCACGTTTACTTTTAAAATTAACTCCCAACTCTACTTTCTGAAAAAAAAAAGAAATAAATTTGATTTTATGTTTTTGAAGAGCTGTAAGGATATGGAATTTAACTATCATTAATCTCTGCTTTTCTTTTCTTCTTCTTATTTTTTTTGCTTTCAGACCTCCCACAGTTTATATCAGTGATAAAGCAGTACAATAAATTTTAACTTGAAAAATTTCAGGATATCACAAAAATGAGAAAGATGAATGAAGGCTATGAAATGAGGCAAATATTTGGCAAATTCTATAAAGCACTTAGAGCAAGCTTTATTAAGTGTGGCAGAATTAGATGATCATTACTGTATTTATTTTTATCTGGGGTCAAACATAATTAAAAGAAAACATTTTCTGTGGGTTTCCAAATTAACCTAACAATATATTGGCCTCAAAATACCTTTGTTCATGGTAATCTTGGCTAGATTTCTAAAAGATTTGGAAAGATGTTAGAAAAGAATTTGTTTAGTAACTAAGCAAAAAAAGTAACAAGAAACACCACGAGAGAATGTTTTGTGATATATTGAAGATTTAGTTGAAAGGTGCTAATAGTGATTTTTATGGCAGGCTGAGTCCTGAAATGCAGTTTGTCATGAGTTACAACTGCAAAATCAAGGAGGAAATGTAGCTGCCCTCTTGTGGCCAAATTAGGGTTTTTTCCCCTCATTCTCTGAATACTTGCAGGAAAAATGTTATTTTTCCCCACCTGGAGCTATTCATCCAATAATGTAAGAGTAATAAAACATTTCATGTTTTCAGATGAGCTAAAAGACCTTCCCCCAAAGCAAGGACCTTGTAGGTTTGTCAATACATACTTTTCAGGTGAGCAAAACTCCTGGCTATTGGATTATATTAAAATTGTGGCTCCTTCCACCATAGCCCAAGAGAAGTCACCAGAGATTTCTGGGAAGATTTTAAGAATAAAATCCTCAAGTCCCCAAATAATTTTGGGGATAAGAGGAGGTAATTCACTGCAGGAACATATATAGAAAATAAAGAGGAAGGACTTATGTAAATCTCCTTCAACAATCAAAGCTAAATCACCTCACCTGTGAGGTTAGACTTCGTATTCCTCATATTTAAGATGAGAGAGTTCAAAGGCAACTTTCAGGATCCCTTTAGCTCTAAAACTATAAAAATGTGAGTTGATGGACAGGAAAAACTGCTTTCTTGTCTCTGGGATACCTTCTCTTTCTGGTTATGGGGCTTTATGACTATTGAACTAAAAGAGCCAGTAGGGGAATTGTGTGATGAATGAAACCTTTGAAAATTGCAGGGCCATGGGAAGATTTATAGACTTGCCCCATTGGTCATGTGAGATTTTTAAAATTTATTTATACAAACACTGACTTTATTAAGTATCTGCTATGTCCTCTGCATTATTCGTGGTACAAGTAATACAACAGTGATGGGGGAAAAGAATCCTTGTCTTCATAATATTATAGTTTTAAAAAAATTAAATTCAGTCATTTTTATGTGTCTAGCTTTACACAGTTTACTTTTATGTTCATATGATTCTGAAAATAATAAGGGGAACTTACCTTAAATTTTAAATGTCTCTGAAGATTTTCTAGATGAAATTGGCTTGAAGCTTAGCAAAACTCTCAATAAATTTGGGCAAGAACTGGGTCTGGAATCAAAATTTTGACTTCAGGGGAAATGTGCCCTTTGGTAAAGCTTCTTGGAGGAGATGCCTGGCTATGCTTTGGTCATTCTGAAAACTGTTCTTTCATAGGCTATTTTTCTTTTTTTTTTTTAGATTGTGGAAGAAACTTTAATGACATGGAAACATATAAACAATATATTGTTAAGTGAGGCTAATTATGAGACAGCATGAACAACCTGATTATATTTTGTAAATAAATATGCACATTTCTCTGTGACATACACATATAGAAAAAAGACTGGAAGAATAGAAATTAAAATGTTAATAACAATATTTCCAGGTTGGGATAGGTAGTAAGTGATTTTCTTTTTTTTTTCTCAAATTTTCTGCAATGAACATGTTTGAATTTTGTTACATCGTTGCTATTTTATAATCAAATAAAACATGTATAGGTTTCAAACAATAAAGAAGTATGTATTAAGTAGAACATGCTCATGGTATAAGGTTCAAACAATAGAGAAATATATATATAGTCTAAAGTAAAATTTTTCTTAATTCTTCCCAAAAGTTAATATACAAAATACAAATCTTCATTTTTAGAGTTATTTTAGACTGTTTATGTAATAGAATTACATACAGTTTGCTTTTTTTCACTTAAAGTATCTGGAATATCTTCCCTGTATGCTTTCTGGGGGCTTTCTTTAAATTTAGAAATTAAATTTAATGGAGTAACATTGATCATTAAGAGTACACTGGTTCCAGGTGACCCTTTCAATAGCATCTGAATTGTTGATTGCATTCCGTGCCCATCACCCAAAGTCCTACCCAAAGTATAATATTTTCCGTCACCGTATATTTATCCCTCTTTATTTCCCTCACCCCCACTCCCTTACTCTGGTAACCATTTCACTTTAATCTGTGTTCATGGGTCTCAGTTTTATATCCTAATTATGCATGTAATCATATAGTTCTTAGCTTTTTTTGATTTACTTATTTCATGTAGTATAGTGTTCTCAAGGTCCATCCATATTGTTGTAGTTGGTAACATGTCATCATTTCTTAGTAGTCCATTGTACATCTGTACCACATCTTTTTTATTCAATCCTCTATTGAGGGACACTTTGGTTGTTTCCATGTCTTGGCCACTGTCAATAATGCTTTGATGAACATGTGTCTTTATGTATCAATGTTTTCAAGTTTTTTCTGTAGATACTCAGTAAATGGATTACTGGCTCTTATGGTAATTCTTTTCTTAATTTCTTGTAGTTAATATAAAAGGAAATCCTTGTAGGTTCCATGTAATTTTGGAAAAAGACCTTTTCTGTGTTCTGTATTTGCATTCATACCATGATGTAAAATGATTAATTCAAAAAGCAAGATTTCATTTTAAATGATTTATACTTTTATTTATTTATCATGCATGTTAAAATTATTTTTCTTGTTTGATTTTCTTCTCAAGTCCTTGTACATACTCCATCCAATGTGTAAAATAGAGAAACAATCATAAATTTTGAAACATTATTTTGGATATGAGAAATCTTAAGCTGTATATTTTAAAATGAAAATTGACTTATGTTATTACTTATATGGATATACACATGTGTGCTATGATCAGGTTATAGTATGTTGATAAAAATAATTACTCCAGATTACAAGAAGTTCTGGGAGGACCTCTTGATGACACAGATTTTTTTTTCTTGTTGCCTTGGTATTTTTGGAATATCTTGCACATCATCTACTATATGTGTCTTTGTTGTAAGTTAGAGTTTGGTTAGATAGAACAATTGAACTCTGTTCAACTTGGCAGTGTAAAGAGCCTGGAGTCCAATGATTTGTCTTTAGGGCAGTGTTTGGGGAATAACAAAATATTTTAGAATTGTTAAGGGTATTACAAGAGGGAATTTGGGAGTGGTTGAAATTCTTTGTGTACTTCTAAGAAGTAAGGATGGGAGAGATTAGAGGAGGAAAATGATTTTTAAAATTTCACTTAGAGATTTGTAAATATAACAAGTACCACTGCAGGTTCATAATAAAATGATCATAAACTGGTAAAAAGATGAGGCTTTTTCAAATATCAATGTAATAAAACTGAGAAGGTAAAATAAAAAATTCACATTTACAAAGGTAGGGTCATTGATAAGTAACGTTAGAGCACTCCCTTGACCAAAGATACATCTGGTAGGAGGACTTTCAAATGCAGAATGTAATGTTATTTGTGTACAAATGATGAGGTCATAGATTACTTCTTTAAATTTGATTATCAGGTAGATAGGCTCTGAAGAAAGTAGTCTGAAGTCTTGGGAAGAATACAGAGCAGGTTCAGAAAATGCTGGGTCACCTGGCTGTGTGGTTTTGGATAACTTTTAGCCCATCTCTTTATTTGTAAACCTAGATGAATCCTCTTCTCTTATAGGCTTGTCCAGAGAAGGCTCCATGCTTTCTCCTCCCCTCATTTCCTCGGTTTCTAGGAGAGTTTTGCTATATCAATGTTCGTCAACTTACAACAGGGTTAGGTTCTGACAAACCTATCACTAAACTGAAAATATCATTAAGTCGAAAATGTAGTTAATACACCTAACCTACCAAACATCATAGCTTAGCTTCCCCTATCTTACATGTGCTCAGAACACAATATCCAAAGAATGCTGGCACCACAGGACACTGCAGAGTACCGGCTGTTTACCCTCGTGATCCGTGCTGAGTGGGAGTGGCAGGTCACCGCCACAGCCGAGCATCGGGAGACAGTATCTTAACGCATATTGCTAGTCCAGGAAAAGATCAAAATTCAAAACTGTAAATATGGTTTTTACTGAATGCTTACTGCTTTTGCACCATCACAAAGTAAAAAGATTGTAAGTTAAACCATGGTATGACAGGGACCTTCTGTATATCTGTTTGCTCTCCAAGCTCATGCCAGGCAGTCAGTCCTAAAGATCTAAAAGAAGAAAAATATTGTTTAGATGTTGTCATTTGGGTTAAGCAGTATGTGAAAATTTAAACTACCTTTTCTAGATATGCCAAACAAAGAAGGATTTTTTAAAAACATTGAAAGCAAATAGGCCTTACCCATCACCTATGAGGAAATCTGCGTTTTTGGCTGTTTGTTTAGGGGTGAAGATGTGGAGAGCAGGGATTTACAAGTCCTGCACATATGGCTCAAAAGCTTATCCAAGCATAAAAATAAGTGGTTATAATTTGAACCTGGTTGTTGATTGCTCTTTACTGAGACCTCTTTCATCCATTCATTTGTTCTTTCATGTCATTCAAACATTTCAACCATTGGGTGTACATTATTGAACATAGTTCTTATATATTTATGGGCAAGGCTACATTTAGAGTATTGCCTAGTTCTGGATCCCAAACTCAAATGCGTTTGCAGGTCAGAAGTGAAGCAGATCTTAATTAATGGCCAACTGTAGTGAGTTAGAGAACACATGCTCAGTCTAGAGAAGAGTCACTTGTCAGCGGCTTATTTGCCACACCAGCATTTTCCAAATTTTGTTGGGTAGAAGTCAGAAATATAGGCTTTAATGTGAACTCTCTTGATTTTTAAACATCATATATACCAGACAAAGCTCATTATCTGAGGACTACTAGTTTGTATACTTTGATTCCAGCTGTGGTACCTCCTCTCTCTTGATCTGTCTCCTAATAGCATGATAGTTAGGAGCTAGACAACATAGGTACAGATCTCAGTGCCAGCACAACACTAGCTGTGTGACCCTGGCAAGTTCCTTGGCATCTCTGTGCCTTAGTTTCCTCATCTGTGAAATGAAGATGTTAATAGCACTAAACTCACAGCATTTTGGGAAGACTCAAATGAGTTAAATATGTACAGTGCTTAAAATAGTGCCTGGAACATCGTAGTGAAATGGAAGTGTTTGATATTATTAGAGTCTCCTTTGTGTCCTTTCACTAAGAAGCCTGTGAGGCCTGGGAGGAGAAGAGGGGGAAATAAAGGGAAACAAACTTTTACTGAGCACTTCCTCTGTACCAGGAACTATGCCAGGTACTTTGTACAACACTTTTGTATTTAATCCTTGCATAGACTCTTGAGGTAGACGTCATTTCTATTTTACAGTAGAGAGAGCTGAGACTCGATGAAATTTATCAACTAGTCCGAGGCAGAGTTGTGATTTGGACTTCAGTGGAGCTGATTCTAAAACCCATTGTTTTACCAGAAAGCTTACCAACCTTGACCCATGGAGATTTGTTGTGAATTTGATGCCTAGCAGGACATCTTTCACAAGAGAATTTAAGCACAGTTGCCTTAAATGTATTAACTTGAGTCCAGATTAATTCAAGAGAGCATTTTTACCCATAAACCTACCATATGACCCCTTCTCCCCCCCCCCCCCCCCCAGCAAGCTTGAGCTCCTTGAGGGCAGGGACTGAATCTCTTTGGTCTATTTGAAGCTTCAAACATATTCAATGAGCTCTAATGCTTACAAAGGAAAAGAATGACTCAAAATTAGAGGCTCTCAATCTACACCACTTGGAGAGTCTGGACATGACATACGATGATGACAAGTCTAGCCAGGCCAGGTATAGGCCCTTAATTATGGCACTAAAAGTCCCAAATGTTATAAAAAGAAACAACCTTTGCCTCCTTTCCTAACAGTGTTCCTTATGGTGTCAGTGAATAGAATCAGAGAGGATAGGAGCAGTGGAGGCATGTGTGAAGGGAAGGAAGAGGTTGGGATCAAAGAATGACAGTGGGAAATATGTTTGTTCCAGATAAAGAGAGTGAGGGGTGTGAAAGGTAAAAGCCATTGAGCAAATTTTCTGTCAACTGCACATAATGATCTTGGGCTCAGGTGAACTTCCCAAATCAGGACAGAATAAAAAAAATTTTGCACACAATAGTTTCTTTGAAAAAAACTCTTTTCACCTCAACATTTTCTGCTTTTCAGATATGTTTTCAACAGCTTTGTTTCTGGTGGATGGAATAAAAGAGTATGAGAAGTTTACTTAAGAGGGTATCTGCTATTATAAATCACAGAAAGCCTTTCCCAATCAGGGCTAATGTCACATCTATCTACAACTCTGAGACAGAAAAATATAAAAATCTTTCTGGTGGCTTGTGCTGTTTTCAAAGGATTTTAAATTCCTCTTCCATATGAGAAATTTGAACATCCAGAGGTCCTGCTAATCCTTGCCTCATTGAGTTAAATGTGTTAGGAGTCAGTGAAATTAACAAAATGACAAAATAAATAATTAAAAGGTCTGTATTCAAGAATCAAGTGGGAAACAAAACAGCACAGTTCCTACGCTGTCCCTTCATCACTGTGATCTGTGTCTCCCACTCTGGGTCCTGTCAGGTCCGCTGCGCCATCATTTTACCGCTCTTCTTCGTTCTATCCAGGTGGAATGCCACAGCTATGAGGGCTGCACTGCCCCATCCGAGGGTCAGGCAGGCTCACAGATGGATCTTTGGAACTAATCCAGATACAGAGCAACATCAAGCTCATCCATCCAGAGCCAAGTGTTGTGTCGGAATGAGAGTTCAGCTAGTGCTCTTTCATAGGCTTAGTCTTGGAGTCCTATACTTCTTGGCTGCGGAGCTGTGGCAGGTTTCTTAACCTGAGTCTCAGGTGTTTCATCTGTGAAATGGAAATAATCACAGAACTTGCCTCATATATTTGTGATGATTAAAGGAGTTTTACCATATATAAAAGGTTTAGCACAGTGACTAGCATATGTTCATAGTAGTTAATATTAATAAAATGTTTTAGAGGTGATATTTTTACAAGAGCAGGTGATCTGATTTGCATTGGAAAAGAAAACCTTTCAATGTGCTTTGATTTTGTAAACTAATTTTTAAAGTTCTTGGTGTGAGATCAGGAACCTTCATTCACCACTCTCTAATAATTAGCTATTTCTATGTAGGAAGACTTCTATCACTTTCTGTAAAATACCCAGACTTCCAAAATGGTATGTGTTATGGTCATTTTTTCTTCGAGGTATATATACAGTAACTATATGTGAATAAAGCAATGACTAAGTAGATTTACGTGTGTGTGTGTGTGTGTGTGTGTGTGTGTGTGACAGAGACAGTGAGAGAGACAGCAAAAGGGATAGACAGACAGGAAGGGAGAGAGATGAGAAGCATCAATTCTTTGTTGAGGCTTCTTATTCATTGATTGCTTTCTCATATGTGCTTGACTGGCGGGGGGGGGGGGGCTACAGCAGAGCAAAACACCCCTTGCTCAGGCCAGCAACCTTAGGCTCAAGCCAGAGACCTGGGCTTCAAGCCAGTGACTTTTGGGCTCAAGCCAGCGATCATGGGGTCATGTCTATGATCCCACACTCAAGCCAGTGACCCTGCAATCAAGCTGGTGAGCCCATAATCAAACCAGATGAGCCTGCACTTGGGGTTTTGAACCTGAGTCCTCTGCATCCCAGTCTGACACTCTATCTACTGCACCACTGCCTGGTCAAGCTAGATTTGTTTTTTTATTTTTATTTTTATTTTATTTATTTATTTTTTGTATTTTTTTTCTGAAGTTGGAAACAGGGAGGCAGTCAGACAGACTCCTGCATGCGCCCAACTGGGATCCACCCGGCATGCCCACCAGAGGGCAATGCTCTGCCCATCTGGGGCATTGCTCTGTTGCGACCAGAGCCATTCTAGTGCCTGAGGCAGAGGCCATGGAGCCATCCTCAGCGCCCGGGACAGCTTTGCTCCAATGGAGCCTTGACTGCGGGAGGAAAAGAGAGAGAGAGGAAGGAGACGGGGAGGGGTAGAGAAGTAGATGGGTGCTTCTCCTGTGTGCCCTGGCCGGGAATCGAATCCGGGACTCCTTTATGCCAGGCTGACGTTCTACCACTGAGTCAACCAGCCAGGGCTAGATTTGTTTTTTTAAAGGAATAACTTTGTTCCATACTTACTGTTTCCATATTCTAGGTTAGTGCTCATTTTTACTAAATGGAATACATAATTGTCAGGCCCAAGTAAAAGTTTCATAAAGCTTGGTTTTCTAGCTCACAGCACAAGATAGTTTTTGGTTCATAGACAGTATCAATTTTCAGGGACTGCCCTCCAGGTATTATCCCGTATCACATTATTGTAGATAGGAGAACTGTTAAGCATTATAGTGGCAAGTCAAATTCAGAATTGTGCTCTATAATCACACTTCATTCAAAATGTGTTCCATCCCCAAGATCTTCCCTTGGTAAAGTTGGGATAGGAAAGTATAGTATAGCAAAATGCCACAGGCTTTGGCACCAAATATTGGATTCTTGGATATACCACTTATTGCTGAGTTTTGAATGTATTAATTCTTCCAACAAATTTATGGAGCAAATGGGTCTCAAACATTAACATGGATCAGGATCACCTATAAGACATGTTTAAACACGGATTGTGGACACCACTGCCAGAATTTCTGATTCCGTAGTGCTGCTGTTTGGCCCAAGAATTTGCATTTCTAACAAATTTCTGAGTAATGATGGTGATGATGCTGGTCTGAAGACCATAGTTTTAGAACCACTAAGATACATTACATGCAATAAATTAGGTTCAGATGGTTCCAACGTTGGGCCAGAGTTTCCATAAAGAATATTGACTTGGAAGATTTTCTGTGAAGATTAGCGATACTGTGTAGATTTACCCAGACTGTTCTGGCCAATCAATAAATAGTAGATATTATCTTTAGAGTCAGATAGTCATGACTTCAAGATCAAAATCTGCTGATTGCTGATTAGATGATCCATTGTAAATTCTGTAACCTCTTAAAATATTTATTTGTAAAGTGGATGCTATGATTTGAATTGCATTTCTCCCAAAATCATATGTTGAAGCCCTAACCTCCAATGTGATGGTGTTTGGAAATGAGAGATGAGACATCTGTGGGCTAATTAGGTTTGATAAGATCTTGACGTTGATGGTCTCATGATGGGATTAGTCTTATAAGAAGAGACCAGAGAGCTTTCTCTCTTCTCTTTCTTTTTCTCTTCCTCTTTCTCTCACTTTTCCCTCTCTCCTCACCATGTGAGGACACAGCAAGAAGGTGGCCATCTTCAAGCCAGGAAGAGAACTCTGACGAAGAAGCTAATTGTCTGATACTTGATCTTGTTTTTCACTAGAACTGTGAGAATTAAATTCTTGTTTAAGTCACCAGTATATGTATTTTTGTTATGGCAACCTGGGCTAATACAGTGGAGATAATCCCTACCCTGTAAATTAGGCACATAATGAGATGCTGTCTATATAGCTCTTGGAACAGTGCTGGTTACCTCTAGTGGAGGCAGCTAATGGGTATTAGCATTATTATTTAATAATTACATTCATCACTATGCCCTTTCTTCCGATTCCTTTGCAGGATATTTACTCATGTAAACTTTGCTAAGAACTCCTCAAATCTCATGGAATACTAGTTGCAGGGCATGTGGCTGAGATGATAAGTAGCGAGTGCTAATTCACATCATTGTCTTTTGACTTCATTGCTACAGAGTAATTTCTGCTAAGTATCTCATCTTTGGACCAGCACATACTTGTATAAGAACAAAATTCTATCAACTTTCTTCCTGGGTTCAGCCTGTCCAAGAGAGTAAGCCATTTCATGTGGCTCATTTTCTGGTGATGTTCCTTTTTGCCGAGCACACTGGACAGTTGTCTCCTGGGTGGTATCTTCCACATGTGTTTCCCATTAAAGTAGCAACTAAAGAATGGCAACTGTGAATCTTTTTTGGCTGGTGCTCATGTTCTGATTTCTTCTGTAATTAGTCTTGGGTGGAAGTTTTTGGGAAGGGAGGGGGAGGCTTATTTATGAATTGAAAATTGGACTTGATGCATAGGCCACTGGGTTAAATTGCTCAAACTTAGTCATGATGGAAACTTTCCTCTGTTTCTCCCTCTGTTAAAATTTCCTCATAAATAGATTCATTGGGCTTTACATTTCTGTAATTGTCAAGCATCTATTTTTGTTTTAAAAATCATACTAAATTCTTGATTGAAGCTTTCAAAGTGAAAAGAACAAAAAAGGAAGTCAAATGTTTTATTTTAGGGACAATATTTTATTATGATGAATAACATTTTGGAATCACCTAAACACAAGTGAACAGCTATTGGGGGTTACTTTTAAGAGTTTATTATTTTACTTATTTAAAAAACATATATAGCCACTCTGGAAAAAAATCTGGCAGCTTCTTATAAATAAACATACATTTACCATGTGACCCAGTAATCCCACTTTTAGATAAATAAAACCTTATGTTCACAACAAACTTATATACAAATATTTACAGCAGCTCTATTCATAATTGACTCAAACTGGGAATAACTCAAGCATCCTTCAATGAGTAAGTGTATAAACAAACTGTGATACATTCATACAAAGGAATATTACTTGGTAGTGAAAAGGAACAAACTATTAAGAGAAGCAACAATTTGGATGAATCATAAAGGCATTTTGCTCAGTGAAAAGATACATGACAAAGGTTGTATGACATTCTTAAAGAGATTAAACCATAGTTACATAGTTACCATTGGTTTGACAATGGTTAATGTAATAGCACTGGAGTATTTAGAGATTGATAGAATTGTTCTGTATTTTGATTCAATGGTGGTTCCATGACACTATACATGTAGTAAAATCCTTAGAACTATACACAAAAATAGGTCAATTTTACTGCCTTAATTAAAATTAAAAGATTCATTAGGTGAAATAAGACATTATGTCTCTTCCAGGAATATAAATTATTGTCCCAGAGTGGTATGCCATGAGGTTTTATTAAAATTTAAGCCCTGGCCGGTTGGCTCAGCGGTAGAGCGTTGGCCTGGCGTGCGGGGGACCCGGGTTCGATTCCCGGCCAGGGCACATAGGAGAAGCGCCCATTTGCTTCTCCACCCCCCCCCACCCCCTCCTTCCTCTCTGTCTCTCTCTTCCCCTCCCGCAGCCAAGGCTCCATTGGAGCAAAAGACGGCCCGGGCGCTGGGGATGGCTCCTTGGCCTCTGCCCCAGGCGCTAGAGTGGCTCTGGTCGCAGCAGAGCGACGCCCCGGAGGGGCAGAGCATCGCCCCCTGGTGGGCAGAGCATCGCCCCCTGGTGGGCGTGCCGAGTGGATCTTGGTCGGGCGCATGCGGGAGTCTGTCTGACTGTCTCTCCCCGTTTCCAGCTTCAGAAAAATACAAAAAAAAAAAAAAAATTAAAAAAAAATTATTTATTGATTTTAGTGGGAGAGGAAGGGAGAGAGAAAGAAAGACAGAAACATTTATCTGTTCCTGTATGTGCCCTGGCCAGGGATTGAACCAGCAACTTCTGTGCTTTGGGACAACACTCTAACCAACTGAGCTACTAGCTGGGGCTTTAAAAAAATTTTTTTTATCCATGAGGTTTTAAAAATGTGTGTTGATTTGAATCTATTATGAAATTTCTATATAGATAGGAAATGTGAGGAAGAGATTTATTTTTTATTGTTTTGCAAAATGAAGGAAAAGAGAAAGGATGAGTTCAATTTTACCCATGGCTTCACATACAACAACAACTAAAAGTCATAGGACAAAATAATGAGTTAACAATACTTATGAACTGTTTTTTGAGATCTCTAATTTTCACCACTTACTAACTTTCTGATCTTCTTAGCATTTTCAAAAATGAATTGCATCTGGATTCTGACTCTGAGATGCTTGAGATGGGAAGTAGTTGGGTCAAAAGTGGGAGTTCATTTTCCTTTATACTGCACATCAGCTATTCATATCCTACCATCTGAAACTAATTTGTTGTGTGTAATTTCTTCCATAAAGTTGCTGGAATAAACAATGCATGCACAGCTCCTTAGATGTGGATTCAGCAGGGACTTGCTTTCCTGTGTGTGATTTTCAGCTCTCTCGGAGGTTTCAGAAGTACCATCCAGCACTTGGGTTGTCATGTGGGTTCCTGGAGGGCCTATTATTTATAAACTAGGGTGTGTGTGTGTGTGTGTGTGTGTGTGTGTGTGTTTATCTGTGACTGATGTGATATGGGCCATGTTCCCCATTCCAAATTGTTTCTAAGCACAGTTAAGTGAATCTAAGCACAGTTAAGTGAATTAGTAATGGGGAACAGACTGGCCTACTCAATGCCTCTAGTTCAAATAAACACAAGATTTGGATTGTTTAGTCAAATGGGTGAGAAGTTATAGCATTGTGGTTTGTCACTTGCCTTTTAAAAGTCACCTCAGATGGTGGCAGTTAGTTGCTGGGTGTGGCCTGACTTCACTTCTGTGATGTGGATCCTAAAGCATTTCACAAAGTTCCTCATACCCATCTACTTCCCATCCTCACTGCCAGGCGCTTTGTTGGGTAATGGCATGATATAGAGGAATAGGACACAGTCATTCTCACAGACCTTACAAATTTTTTCACAGTCCTTACATGCAAGCAAGCACTTTTCAAACTACACATTCCAAACTGCATTTTGCCTCTCTTAAAGAGGGACTACAATAGGGCCAATACGGGTCACTTCTAATGTGCTTTCTCTAAAAAATTCGCATTTTCATTTTGTCCCCATAATTAAATCAAAGTTCTAGGTTTAAAGATCTCCCTTCTGAATTTGTATACTATCACTATTACTTTAAGACAAAAGTGCAATCATTACAAAATATTTTAGAATGTTTGTGACAGTTCTAGAAATATACTTTTGAGTTCTTGTAACAAAAAGAATCCTTCTTCGGCCCTGGCCGGTTGGCTCAGCGGTAGAGCGTCGGCCTGGCGTGCGGGGGACCCGGGTTCGATTCCCGGCCAGGGCACATAGGAGAGGCGCCCATTTGCTTCTCCACCCCCCCCCTCCTTCCTCCCTGCCTCTCTCTTCCCCTCCCGCAGCCAAGTCTCCATTGGAGCAAAGATGGCCCCGGCGCTGGGGATGGCTCCTTGGCCTCTGCCCCAGGCGCTAGAGTGGCTCTGGTCGCGGCAGAGCGACGCCCCGGAGGGGCAGAGCATCGCCCCCGGTGGGCAGGGCGTCGCCCCTGGTGGGCAGAGCGTCACCTCTGGTGGGCGTGCCGGGTGGATCCCGGTCGGGTGCATGCGGGAGTCTGTCTGACTGTCTCTCCCCGTTTCCAGCTTCAGAAAAATACAAAAAAATAAAATAAAATAAAAAAAAAATCCTTCAGGAATCTTCTGGCTCACACTAGAACTTTGGCACGTGGTTCCCTCTTGCCTAATTTCCTTGGATGCCATCAGTTCTTGTGTTGTTCAAAAGTATTTTTGGAGCATCTATATACCAGACACTGTTCTTGGTACTGAAGAAATAAGACAAAGTAATGGGCTTTGTGGAGTGGGAGAAGAAATAGAATAAACAAGAAATAAAAAAATAATTTTAGAGCATGTGAAATGCTAGGAAGGAAATAGAACATGAATAAAATAGAGATTGATTGTAGTTGTGGAAATAATGTATTACTTTATGCAGGTGGTCATGGCAGACCTGAAGAGGTCACATTTGAGCTGAGTCCATAAATAAATAGCCATCCATGTAAAGATTGAGAAAAGAATACTGTAGATTAGGTTGTTTATCTATCAGGCACTAAACTCCTCATGTTTAAGGGGCCAAACTCTCCCTTCATAGTCAGGATCAATTACCCCAGCCAGCCCAGTAAATCTCTTCTTTGCCTATTGAGTTCGAGTCATGAGGAGTACAAAGTGGCTGGACAACAGTCTAAACTTCCCATTCAGTGGAATCATTGTTATATCTCTTGGAGGGAGTATCCCTCCCTTTGGAACAAATATCTCTAGGCCAGCAGAGCAGAAGTCATGGGATCAGGAAGCGGAAATTTTGCTAGTGAGTTACTAAGGATAACAGTGACTGGTACTACTCTCATTTCCACTCTTGATTTCTAGACCCATGAACCCTAGCTATTAGAGACATAGCACCATATAGTGCAAGCTAATTCAAAGCATACACAGCTTTCTGGAGAACCTTGCCCCAGCCTACAAGGTATTTCTATCTATCTGGTGCTATTACTGAGTCTTCAAAAGGTCATTCCAACTTTCTGTCAGGCCAGCTGCTTCAGGATGGTGGGGGAACATGGTAAGAATTCTGAGCATGGTCCTATTGCTTCATTTCTACTTCTGTGAGGTGAGTTCCTTGATCAGAAGGAATACTGTGTGAACACCATTAGGGTGGCTAAAGCATTCTATAAGTACACAGATGATAGTTTTGGCAGAAGAACCACAGGGAGGAAAGGCAAATCCATATCCAGAGTAAGTGTCTATTCCAATAAGAATAAGACACTGCTCCTTTAATTATGGAAACAGTCCAGTGTAATCAACCTGTCACTAAGTGGCTGGCTAGTAACCTTAGGGAATGGTGCCATATCAAGGACTCAGAGCACTCAGCAGTGACTGTAACCAGGTCAGCCTTGGTGAGTGGAAATCCATATGGCTGAACACATGCAAACCCTTCATCCTGGCTACTTTGTTTATGAGCCCATTGAGTACTAACAAGAGTGGCTGGGAAAAGAGGCTGACTGGTACTCCAGAATGAATCATCAGCTCCCTTGGTTATTAAAATCCTCTCTTGTTGAAGTCACCTTTCTGTGAACATTTATACACAGGACACATATATCTTAATTTTTTTCCCCCCTATTCAGAGAGGTTATTTCACATACCTCTTCCCTACATATCCTTGTCACTAGTTTTCTAATCATGTTCCTTCCAAATCCCTGATCATCCAGCCAAATCATTGGCCATAGCCCACGGATCAGGATATAATTTCATTTCTGGTCATTCCTTTCTTAGACCAAAGTGAAAAACTGGGTAGACTGCTTAAAATTCTGCCTCCTGGGAATATTTCCCTTCACTACTTTCCTTCAAAATGTCCCAGAAAGGGGCTGTAGCACTGTAGCTGTCTACTTCTGGGTAATGCTTTCATATTCTATAGAACCATCTATAAACCAGGTCTGAGTCTTCTCTTCCTCTGTCAACTGATTATAGGGAGTTCTCCATTAAGCCATAGGTGTAGGCTAGGAAGAGAAGGCAGTGTAGCAGGAGAAAGGACCATGGATATTTGAGCTGCTTCTTCATGTAACTAACTTATACCTTTAAGCCATATCATATATCATATCAGATATATATATCACTTCCACTTGATAATAAAGTGCTTCTGTGCATGCCCAAATTTATGGCTTGGTGGATCAGATAACTCTCAGTTCTTGATGAGAAGCTCATGTCAAATCTTAACTTGGTGGCCCATGGTTAAGCATTAAGGCTCAGTAGCAAGCCAAGAGTTGTTCCTCAAAGGAGAGTAGTTATTTGTGGTGGATGGCAAGGCTTTGCTCCAAAAGTCTAAGGCCTTGCACTGTGTTTTCCCTATACGGGCTTGCCAAAGGCTCTGCACAGCATTCCTATCTGCCACTGCCACTTCAAGCACCATTGGATCTACTGGATCATGTGACCCAAGTGGGTCCTGTTGCACAGCCTTCTCTTGTTCTGGTTCCCACTCAAAACTAGCAGTTTAGGTCATTTAGTAAATGGGCTGGTAACACACCCAAATGAGGGCTAGGTTGCCTCCAAAATCCAAAAAGGCCCATAGGTATTGTGCCTTTTTTCATTGTTGTTACAGAGAGGGCCAGAGTCAACAACATATCTTTTACTTTACAAGTGCTTTCTTGACATGCTCCATACCACTAAGCCCTCTAGATATTTCACTGAGATAAAAGGCCCCCAAATTTTTACCAATTTAGTAATTGCTCCTTCTTGCTTTCTAGATTCTATCAGTCTAATGTCATCAGTGTAATAAACCAGTGTGATATCTTGAGGAAGGGAAAGGTGAATCAATATCTCCAAACCTATGTTATGACATAGGGTTAGAGAGTCAATATACCTCCCAGGTAGGACAGTGAAGATGTATTGCTGGCTTGACTAGCTGAAAGTAAATTTCTTCTGGTGGCTCCCCACTGACAGATATGGAGATAAAAAGCATTTGCCTGGTCAGTAGCTGTATACCAGGTGCTAGGGAATGTGTTAATTTGCTCGAGCAATGAAACCACATCTGATACAGCAGCTGCAATTAGAGTCACTACCTGGTTGAGCTTACGATAGCCCACTGTTATTCTTCAAAACCCATCTGTGTTCTGCAAATACCAAATAGGTGAGTTGAATGGGGATGTGATGGGAACCACCAATACTGCTTGCTTCAAGTCTTTCATGAAGGCACTCATCTCTGTAATATCTCCAGGAATTAGACATAGCTTTTAGTTTACTATTTTTCTAGGTAGAGGCAGTTTTAGTGGCTTCCATTTAGCCTTTCCAACTATAATACCCAATTATGGTCAGGGAACCAATGTGGGAATTCTGCCAGCTGCTGAGGATATCTATTTCAATTGTGCATTCTGAAACTGAAGAAATAACCACAGGACAGACAGGTCCATGGCTCACTGTGAGACTGATCTGAGCTAAAATTCCATTGATCATCCCTGTTCTGATTGGTGGACCACAGTGACATTTTGGAATTAGGGTTAATTCAGAGCCAGTGTGCAGTAGTCCCCTGAAAGTCTCATTATTTCCTTTTCCCAATACACCGTTACCCTAGTCAAAGGCCATATAGATGGCTTTGGGGGTGGCTGGGAGAAAAATTAACAGTATATATTTTTGGCAATATACTGGGGTCCTTCTCCAAGGGGATCCAAACTCCCCCTTCCTTTTAAAGGGTTCTGGGTTTATAAAATGTCTCAAGTCTGGGTATAGACTAAAGGTCATGACTCTTTCTCTATTTGTGATCAGGTTAGGCATTTGCTCACTTGTCTCAGAACTTTTCTGTTTATATAGATAAGTAAAAATTTAATAGGTTTCCTATCCATTTCATGTCTAAGAACACCATGATCCATTAGCCAACACCATAGGTCCGCAGGAGTCAGACTATCTGAATACCACTTTAATTCTGCTATCCACAATAGTAACCACACCCAACTTGCTTTTGGTGGTTGAATGGTATCACTTGGCCCACCACCTGGGGATCAGATTATCTCCTCACATTTAGGTTTCCTAATTCAGTGACTGCAGTTCTCACTGTTAAAGTCTAGTCTACAGAGAAAAGTGATCACCAAGCTCTTGAAGGATCTTAGGTTCCCTCATGAATTTATTTCTATAGTCACAGTGAAAGGTATGTCTCTGAACTCTCCCAGGGTGGGTGAGTAAGTCTAAAATGACAAATGCATTCTGGTAGTCCAGTCTCTCTAAGTCTTCGAATTTCTTCCTCTACATTAAACCAAAGCAAGCTTGGCACTTCTAACTCACTCACTGTGGACTACCTTTGGTCCACGTTTTAGCCAACTAACCAAACACACTGCTAACCCTTTCTCACTCACCAAGCTGTAATGGTAAATGCAGAATCTCTATTTAGTGAACCCATATTGAGAAATTTGGCCTGATTCAGCTTTATGTTCCTTTCACCATTATCCTTCACTCTTACTATCCATTCCCAAATATATTCCAATATATTCCCTGGATTTCTGTCTGTATAAGTTAGAAAACTGAAGTAGTTCTTTTGGAGTGTCATGCACCTCTTCATGGATCACACTCTGTGCCTCACTTTCAGGGGCCTGCTGGGGCTTGTGTCTGGTTACAGATCTAGAAACAAAGAGCAGTGGTAGGAGCGGGTCTCGAGGAGACAGCGTTGTCTTGCATGGAAACTGCCACGGTGGAGGCCATGAGAGTTTCTTCAGTCAGTGCGGGGTTAATTACCTCCAATAAGGGTGAAGGGATGTTGGAGAGGCCACTCCCAAGGGCAAGGAAGGCTCCTCAGAAATTAGGGGCTCAAGCCCCGCCCCCACTTTATTAGGGTCTTCCCACACATCCCCTTTCCAACTGTCAGGATCCTACTCCAATCAATCCAGCCCAAGAGTTGAATATTGGTTTAGAGCTCAGGGAATAATTAAGGCTAAAGATATGAATTTGTGATTTATTATCACATAGATATAGTATTTAAAGATATAGGACTCAATACCAAACCCCCTACGCCCTCAGGAGAGACTAGATAAAAAAAAAAAAAAAGCCTGAGAACCTAATTAGGAAAGTTTCTAAACATTCATATTCAGGTATGCACTGCTGCCCCTGAAAGAAGACTTGAAATGATGACTGCCAGTACCAACAACTCATTTTTTAAACAATTACTAAGAGCCTACTGTGTGCCAGGAAGTCTTCTAGGTGCTAGGGATACAACAGTGAGCACTACACAGTCCCAGGCCTCCAGGTATTTACGTTACTGGTGAGGAAGACAGATAATAAACCAAACAAGTATACAACCAAATGTCAAGTAGTGATAGGTACCATGAAAAAAAATAAAGCTGGGTGAGGAGATAGAAAGTGGTAAATTGAAGGGATTATTTTAAGTAAAGTAGACGGGACTGGTGTTTCTGAAAAAGAGTAGGAAGTTGGAGTGAGAGAACTAACTGTGAACGTCTGGAGAATGGAGCAGAGTGTGAAAGCAAGGAAGAGTGTGTAGGGTCTTCAGAGAGAGAAGGAAGGAGAGAGAGGCTTAGTCTTTTTTCCCTTGGGGGAATATATTCAGCTGAGGCTATGAAAAAAATATGTATGATATGTATAGAATATAGTAATGGTAACTTACTGTTTATTAAATTTACTTTAAAAGAATACACAAAAGTTGTATCACCACTTGTATATAATAATGTTCAATATATGTCAAAGAATATCTATTTTAGGATTGTTATTCCTCTAAAAACTCTTGATTTTACACAAAATATTATAAATTGGTTTGTAGTCTGCTCCCTTAACTGGTATGTAGTAGGCTCCCTTAATTAGCTCCATTAGGGGAGTAATTTTGCTCACTGCTGTACCACAAGTGCTTAGAAGAATAGCTGGTACATAATAGGTGTTCAATAAATATTTGATAAATGGGTTAGTAAGCAAAGAAAAATGAGCATGCTCATCAATACACCTTGACCCTTCAACTAGAAAATGCTGAAAATACTGATGAATTTATGTTAGTAGAAAGTAGAGTTTAACTAACTTGTTATCTTTTATACTAAGTGTATATTGTAGAACTTTTCTCTTGTAACATTATATTTAGTGGTAATAATGGGAAATAATCTCTATTTAAATAGGAATACCTGTTCAAACTCCATAAACTCTTAAGTAAAAAAAGAAAAAAAGGTAAGCAATGAAAAATATCTATTCATTTTCCTTCCAAATTATAAAAATGACCAGCAGCTTTTAGGTTGTTTTATTCAGAAATAAATTTAGCAAGGAAAGTACAAGTGTGTTATAGGCATGAACACGGAACCATATTAACTTCTCTGGTTTCAGTGATAAACTTATGAGTGGCAGGCTAATGATAGGTATTTTAGTAGATTGGGACCACCTTTCTTAGAAAATTTCTCTTCAGGGTTAAATTAAGAGTGCTTCTTTCATTTTATAACCATAAACACATCACAACAAATCTAACTTGAGGTGCTTACTGATGCTAGTTTAGATGCTGAAGGTAATGCATTAGGAACTGATGGTGACCGACTCTTATCCAATCAGTTCCTGATGCAGTATCTGCGACATCAAAAACTCTGTAATCATTATATTAAGTCTTATTTATTTCCAAATGTGGCAACTTTGTTCCATGTTGTTTCTACCTGGGAAATTTTCAATTAGGTAACTCTTTTAAACATGTCCCTTGATAAATCAATTTGAAGTCACATTAATAGATCATTTCCCAAATTTACCAAGAAAAACATTGTAAATCTAATGTGTGTAACAGTCACTTAGCATAATCATTAATTTCATGGCAAACTAGTGTAGAAAAGTATTCTTTTTTAGGTTTCCTTAAGCTACTCATTCCTATTTTTTTAATGATAATTTAAAAAATATTAAAATCCTAAGGTATATATGAATGAGACAATCTGATCATTTGATTTAAGATTCATTAATTAAGATAAACTGCATGTACATTTCAAGATATGTTTATCATGTCTCTTTAACTATACTAGAATTCGAGCTCACTGAAACGAGAAGTAGAATTAGAATTAGCAGATATAGGAGAAACATGACACCAAGGAGAATGTAATGGCTATACATGTAACCTCAAGAATGTTACTGGTTTCCTACCTTATCAATCATTTTGTAGGTCAGCTTTTGATGATCTTAGTAGATAATTCTAATTAATCCTCTAGAATCCCCCCAAATATAGAATGAATGAAGGCCTCCAGTATTACTTAGCAAATTCATCCTTCTGCCCAATGGATGGGGCATTCTGGACAGAAAAAATAGGAAGTGGGTAGGGGATTTGCAAGTAGAGTAGAGGTGGAGCTGAATGGTGGAGATCACAAAATGGTGGGGACTGGAGAGTCCACTCCTTGACTGCTTTCTGTCTGTCTTTATTTATCTGGATTCCAAATAGGACTGGTTATTGAGGTTTCTTCATATTTTGGTGAAATTTTGGACTACATTAAAGAACATCAGGGATATAATTTTTAGGTTATTCTCTCTCTTTTTTAAATAAAGTTCTTATCTATGATAAAGTAGATTATCAGGGCTGTTGAACAGATATTTCTTAAGGTTTATATGCTTTTTATTCAGAATATTTAGGTAAGCCAAAGGATTTGTAATCAGAATGGTATTGGGGACCCTAAAGACCTCTCTGTTGGAGAAAGAACACTAGGAGAAGAACCCAAAAAGTCAGCCTGTCTTGATATTCCCCTATAGCTCTCTTGGTCTCTCTGTAGCTGTAAGTTTTAGTTTTTACACTAGATTTAACAGATTAGGGGAGTGAGTTAACAACCCTAACAATGTCTGGGAAATTACTTGGTATCCTGTCATTCTGTGGGTAGGAGGAATGTAATAACGAAATAAAAGCAGGTGAAGGATGGGGTCCTTCCAGATTTGATTGTTGCAAGTATGCTTTGTGTGATCTTCTCTAAGTGGTATCATTTATCAAAAGTAATGGGACAAGAGTCTGACTGCCCACATGTCAAGATTCTAGACTTCCATTGACTTTTTGGAGTGCCTAGTATAAGACTGCTACAAGTTTTGAAAGTCCAGAGCACTGCAGTAGGGTGGCTGGGATGGTTAGATAAGGGAATATCATCTTTCATTACAAACTTATGCAGAGAAGACAGATTCCTGGAGATGAGTAAAAGGTTCTACACAAGCCAGTGGTTATCAAACTTGTGTATGCAGCAGAAATATCCAGAGGGCTTGTTAAAATATAGATTGCTGAGACATACACGCAGAGTTTCTGATTTAGTAAATCTGGGATGGGGCCCAAGAATTTGCATTTTTAACAAGTTCTTTGGTGATGTAGTCCAGAAACTATAATTTGAGAACTACTGCTCTAGTCTGTTCTGAAGCTATGTGGGCTATTGGAAACTAGTGATCTTAAATGGGACTATGATAAGTGAGTGTCATGATCTAGAAAGAAAAAGGCCAGAACCAAGCACTCACAGAAGTTCAAGTCCTACTACTTACGGGAGTGCAGGAATGTTGCTTGTTAGACATGATTAATTTACTACAGAACTTTTAGGAGTACATTTGCAACGTCCGCTTTTCAATTGTTTTCACCCTAGAAAAATCATAAAATAGAAACTCTGCCGTTCTCTGGATTACTTGGGTTTGGAAATATAGCTAGGATGCCTGTTCATAGTGCAAAAGGGCACAAGGGAAGACAGCTCAGAGATAGGCCTCATAAAACCTGGGAATTCTAAACCCCAGGGCACGCTTTTGAGCAATTTTGGGAACACAGGCATCCTCCAGTAACTGAGGTGTCCATAACAGCATTAAAAAGTGGAGGATCATGCTTTTCAGAGTATCTCCCTGAGGTTTCTCTGGAGCGATCCTTCTGGTATAGTCCATTCCAGGTAACAAGACTGTCAGACAATGAGGGGGCAGCCTTATGTGATCCTAGAGTTGATTGAACTCTCTTCTCCCAAGATTTTCACCATAACTTCTATCATTCTTCAAATCTCTATCTTACCTTCAGCCTAGGTAAGGTCTCCCCATTCTTTGCTCATAGAAGTTAACCACCCCTAATTACAATGGAGATATTTACATGATTGGCTTAACAACCAACTAACCCCTCCACTAGACTGAGGGCAGGATGGTTTGTTCACAGCTACGTACCCAATATGGAGACTGGTACCTCATTGGCATTACATTCTTACTGAGTGAGAAATGAAAAGCATCTATATTTTTGAAGGAGCAGAACCTCAAAAAGCTAGAGTTTCTTTTTGGTCAAGTATAGCACCTTCCCCGTCCTTACCCACTTTCGACCGCCATGTTCACTGCTAGTAGAGTGTGTGGCACAAGTGCAGTAAGTTTTAAGAATATGAGTTTAATAATGCCATGAAATGAGAAGTTTGGCCTTAGAGTATTACCCAGAAAAGTGGGTATCTGATAGGGTTAACAAACTTGAGGGGTTCGACTGAGTCTATAACTAGGAAATTTTTATTTAACTCTGCTTTACCTTAATGGGAGACAGTTTTGGCTTGGATGGGATAGACGGTTTTAGAGTTCATGGAGACTTTGTAATGATTCCTGAAAGCATAACCCATTTTTGTTTTATTGTATTTTGTTGCTATTTTGATTTTTTTTTTTTAATTGGGGCCAGAGAAAGGGAATTTGCCAAAGGAAGACAATGATGGTCCTTTCTGAGCATTCAAGAACTGTTCATTCTCCAGTGGTGGAGTATGGGGAGGATCACAGAAAGTCCTCATGTGGATGTCCACAGAAAACTGATGTTGTGAGCCTGAGGCTATTTTATAGCTTTTATGTGGGTGCTGCTAGAATGTCTCCAGCTGCTTTGACCCTCAGTGACTTCATAGGCTTTCTTGGTGGCAAATGGAACTTTGGCCTGATTTGAACCTGCCTACGTTCCTTCTCACATCCCTTCAGATGTTGAAGATGATAAAGTCCTGTGGTGGTACAGAATGACCACCTACCTGCTCTCAAGTTGGGGCTTCCTCACAGCGCAAGGCTCCCTGCAGCAGCTGAAGGGCTGAGTCAGCCTCCTGAGCTAGCAGACCCCCCACCCCAGCACTAGCTGTCTAATAGGGTGGGAAATCTTTTTTAATGTTTTAGGCCAGGCCTGAAATATTGTTTTCCAGCACTAAGGAGGCTCATTCAAGAATTGTTGGGAGAAATAAGCTCAAGTGGAGACCTTTGTTCAATTGGGGAACTGATAAGTGATATGCAAAACCAGGAAATCAGCAGAGAAACCATTTGAGCTCTGGACCTCTGCCACCCTAGTAGGCGCCAGAGCTGTGTGGTGGTGGGACATTTTGGACCTAGAAGTCTATAGCAGGGGAGGAAACCAGGGATGCCTAGAAGATACTCAGTATAAGCTCTGAGCCCCACAGGCTGATGTGAAATACATTCTAGGACACCAGGTGAGGACAGAATTAGGGATCATCTAAAGAAGCAGTTTTGGATTGCCCTTTGCATGAGACCTCAAAGAGCCAAAAGCTGTGGGGGGTACATGATCACTGTGGCTCCTAAGGGCAAATCCAAGTCCTAGCCTAGAGGTGAGGTTGATATGAACAATGCTCAGAGCCTTAGTGCATTGGGATCTATGCTCAGACAGGAACATACAGGCTCGAGGATGAGGAGAACATGGCTACTGGAACTGAGCAGAAATAGAATTCAGGTTTACAGCAATAGCTTAGGATCACAGATTCAGCACATATCCAAGATGCAGACCTGCAGACTGATAATAGGTTCTGCCTGGTTGCTCTGGGAGAGAGACCTGCTGCTTCCACTGCGACTGATGGCGTACTATGGTGTATGTGGAGAAGGAGTAACAAGTGCCACACTGCTGGTGACTGAGGCAAGGACTTAGTTCCCCAGCACCCAAATAAGGTCTCAGATAGTGAGCAAGACTGAGACTCACTGCTGAAAGGCTGGGGACTCCACCTTCAGTTAGGAGTGGCAGAAACTAACCCCATCTAACAACAGTAATTTGAATATCTCATTGGCAGAGATGTCAAATACTGCCCTTGCTTTGATGCTCATTACTACCAGGATGCAATTTTAGAATTTTAGATTCTACATGGCTGACAAGATAGGTGATTTTTCCCCCTTAATACAGCAACAAGGCCAATCAGTTGCCAAAAGTTGGGGCTCCTGATTCCTCAGCCAGTTTTCCTTTTGATCTTTCATACTGGTTTCCTTCTTGGGAGGAACCTGCCTGTCCTATGGTCTACACTCCAAAAGTTTAGTTGCAAAGAAGTTATTTGGAACCCATAATAACTATTTTTCTTTAGAGAACGTTTAGAAATAATTAAGTTATGAGTAAATTTTATTTGATCTATTTTACATATAAGCAAATCTTGCCACTTTTCTAATTAAAACTTTCTACTTGTTTCTCAAATATTCACATTAAAACCCCAAATCCTTACTATAGTCCACCCAACTACCCCTCCAACCTCATTTCCTCCCAGTTTTTTTCTCATTCTATTCCACCCACAGTCTTCTTCTTGGACTCAGATACAGTGATCCTCACTTCTGGCTGCACATTAGGATTCCCGGGGTATCTCTAAAATTGTGATGTTAGGCCCACCCCCAGGCATTCTCATTTCATTCATCTGTAGTAGCTATACCAGGGGTCCCCAAACTACGGCCTGCAGGCTGCATGCGGCCCCCTGAGGCCATTTATCCAGCCCCCGCTGCACTTCCGGAAGGGGCACCTCTTTTTTTTTTTTTTTTTTTTTTCCTTTTCTGCATTTTTCTGAAGCTGGAAATGGGGAGGCAGTCAGACAGACTCCCACATGTGCCCGACCTGGATCCACCCGGCATGCCCACTAGGGGACGATGCTCTGCCCATCTGGGGCGTCGCTCTGTCACGACCAGAGCCATTCTAGCGCCTGAGGCGGAGGCCACGGAGCCATCCTCAGCGCCCGGGCCATCTTTTGCTCCAATGGAGCCTTGGCTGTGGGAGGGAAAGAGAGAGACAGAGAGGAAGGAGAGGGGGAGGGGTGGAGAAGCAGATGGGTGCTTCTCCTGTGTGCCCTGGCCGGGAATCGAACCAGGGACTTCCACAAACCAGGCCGATGCTCTACCACTGAGCCAACCGGCCAGGGCCAAGGGGCACCTCTTTCATTGGTGGTCAGTGAGAGGAGCATAGTTCCCATTGAAATACTGGTCTGTTTATTGATTTAAATTTACTTGTTCTTTATTTTAAATATTGTATTTGTTCTCATTTTGTTTTTTACTTTAAAATAAGATATGTACAGTGTGCATAGGGATTTGTTCATAGTTTTTTTTTATAGTCCGGCCCTCCAACAGTCTTAGGGACAGTGAACTGGCCCCCTGTATAAAAAGTTTGGGGACCCCTGAGCTATACTATAGTCCTTGACATTGGCATCTTTAGAAACTCTCCTGGGGCCTGTATGTGTACACAGTACTATAGATGTTTACAAACAGCAACCATGCACTTACTGCACAAACAAGCATGGTGACAAGCACAGTTCCTGATGCGTAGTGTGTACTCAACAATTTAAAAAATGTTTCTGACCCTCTTGAGTTGCATTCATTTCCTTACCTATTGGGAAAAAAATTTTTTTCTACCCTGTTTGAAAAATTGTCACCAAATATTTGAATTGGGAATTTTTAATGTTTGAGAAAACAATGGTTATTTCAACTAACAGAAAGATATAGATGACATTTAGAAAGTTTCAGTGGCTTTAAAGGATCTTAATAAACCCTGAGAATTAATATGAAGCCTTCTTCTTACCAGAGGTAAGTTATTTTTTGGCGTATACTTTAATATTTATCCAGTTAGTCTGTAAATAACTAGTCCTCAAACCGACCTCCTGCTACCCAACATCAATTTCTGGTAAGAAAACCTAATACATCATACTATATTAATATGCCTCAATGGCAGAAATGTAATTTAATCAGATAGAAACACAGGCTTGTCTTCCTAAAGACACCCAAGAAGCTATGTGCCATTCAAGACCTTTGAAATAGCATCTTTTAAAATTTTTGTTGTTAAATTTAATCTGACATTTAATTACAAATGTTCAGTATCTAATTTGTTTTGTGTTTCTGGGTGACTGAGGAAAAGAACAAGCCTTGATTTTTTTTACCCCAAGGAATTACATTTGTTCTCATTATTCTTGCAGAATACAGTTTTCTACTCCTGCTTCCAGAGTCACCAGAAGTTAGTGGTGACCTTAGCTTGAACCACAGTTGATTCTAAATTTTAGTATCATTGAGGACAGTTGAATACGAATCCCTCACAGAAGCAATGTGGAAATAATCATTATGATAATCTAAGCAGTTGAAGTTTGAGGAGGGCCTGGCGGATCATCCTCATTTGGATTCCTTGGGATTTAACCTAGTAGCCCCTAATAAAAGAGTTAAGAGAAGCTTTCAGAAGAAAAAGATTTTAAATTCAGCTTCTAACACCCAAACTTCCTTGGTTGCTATTTTAAAAAAACCAAAACCATGTAGCACTGAAGGAGTGCTTTAAATAGCATATGAATACATAATGGCAAATTACTTCCCGAGACCAGTTGCTTTTCTAGTACAACAGAGCTTCAGAACAAGACTTTACTAAGATTAAAAGAGGTTAAGCATGAAACAGTAACCATAGCAGCTTTTGTTCCCTTGGTCATGAAACAGAAATTTGGTACTCTGATTTTGGTGGCCAAGCAAGTCTTTTGATCCATTAGGGCAAGGAAATTGCTCTGTTTAGCATAATCCCAGAGACAACTGTGGAGGATTGTACGAACATCTCACAGTTGCCAGCTGAGATTAAGCCAACTCACAGCCATCCAGGTTAGACCTGCAAGAAGAAAGTCATGTGAGCAGAGGCACACAAGTGTCTTGGTCAGAAGCATGTTGTTCACTGAGTGTACCAGCTGAAGACTTGGCATTGAAGTATCGTGTCTCCCTGCTTTCTTAATGAGACATTATCAAGCTATGTCTCCAGCTGAATTATTTTCACACATTTCTGTTATATGCATCATTGCATGTAATGCTGTAAAAGTATCATCTTTGCATTTAGAAAGGATTTGTTCTATTTAAACCTGCATAATAGAAATCACAATCAAGTAGAAGTATAGGTAAATGTAAAACCAATCACTTGAAAACCATTTTAAAGCCAACTTTATGAAGAATTTCAGAATACTAAAGTCATGCACCCTAAAATATATGCTTCCTAATTGCAAAAAACTACCAATTATATAAACAAAAATAAATGATTATATACTCACCAAAGAGGCAAGTGTGACCATGGGGATTCAGGTCTCTACCTTTTATAGACAGCAGCGTCCATATCCTTCTCTTTGCCCATGATGCTTAATTACACCTAAGTAAATGAGCCATGAGTCTTATTCCCTTCAGTCCACTGGGTGTTGCTAGTCAATGGCAGGAATAAAGATTAAGAAAGGAGGGAAGAGGAAGTACATGCAGAGGTTCTCCATTATCTGTTGCAGGGAGTCAACTTTAGTGAGTAAAAGAAGCACCTGGGGAGGTTGTTACAAATGCAGATCCCCAGGACCTATGTTTAGATTTGGATTCAGTAGATTTGGTTTAGGGGCTTGAATTTGAATGTTGGTTGGGATTTCTCCTGCCTTCCTAGTTTCATTTTATACTAGACTATTTCCTCATCTACATTGCATATTCCAGCTATAACGGACCACTTGAAGTTGCAAGAATCCTGTGAGCTGTATTATGCTTTTGCTCAATCTTGGAATGGTTTCTGGTCCCTGTCTCCCTCCTCTAACACTCACACATGTACACAGGCACTCATATACACCTTGTGTGACTGACGCACATGATGAATCTAAGATGATATCAGATGCTGCTTTCTCTTCACTCTCCCTTCTCTGTGATCACATTCAACTTGTACTCTCTATTTTGGCACCTGTTATACACATGGTATTTTCTTGCTTACATGTTGTTTCCCTCATTAGACTGTGAACTTCTAAATGTAGGGACCATGCTTATTCATCTTTATAGTCTTAGCCATAAAATTCTCAGCATAGCATCTGGTATTGAATAAGTACTCAACAAAAATTTGTTGAACTAAATCAAATGTTTGTTGACACAGAGAATTATAGATTCCAGTTCATAACTTGTCCTTAAGTAACTGAGACTTGACCGAATTGGGATAGTGATAATTTGCTGAGTTAGAAAAATGGCTTTTCATGGAGGAAAAAAAACCCTCAGGCAGATATAAAGTTACAGAACAATTGAGAAGGAACAAGTGGATATAAACTTGTTTTTCATATGTGATCCTAAGTAAAAGACTGTATTTTGAAAAATAAAAATGTCTGCTCACTGGAATTTTATATTTAAACTATAGTTCTAAATTTATTTCTGGAGCCAAATTTCTTAGGATCAAAATTAAATAGACTTTATCCTAATGAGAAATAAGAGCCTGTCATTTCTCATGTCTTTTCTATCAAGGGGTGAGTATGAATCAAATGCCACTTCAAAGCAACATGCATGAAGGTTTATTTTTTCTTTCCTCTTAACCTTAGATTTGATTTTCCTTTCTCCCTAGAAAGTTTAATATTGAAAAGTGCTGTAATGAGATAGGAAGAATAAGGATGTAGTTCTTCTTTGCTCTACTGAAAAGCATTAGAAAAAGAAGATTATAAATGGAAATACTGTACATTGATGAAGAAGATGAGATAGCTGTGGGTGAACCCAAGACCTAGGATGTGTCGTGCCTACAAATGAAGTGAGGAGGGCTCTGACAGCAAAGCACAGACTCATACTTTGCTGACTTGCCCACCTCACTGGGTTGTTGTGATGGGCACTTATTTAGTTATTGAATATAGTTTATTATGCCTCCAATAATGATTAAGACATTAATAGAAAGGGAGATTGAGCTCCAACTAGATTTGTACCTTTTCTACGTCAAGCTCACTAATGGTATATAGATGCACAGAAGGTTGCCTAATTATTGATAGTGAAATCATCACTGGTTGATGAAAGCAAAAAGGCTTTAACTTTGATCATTATCATTTTACCAAGAAATTTGTTCAAATCAGGCATATTGTTACTTTTTTATGTCTTAGCTGTAGCTTTTCATAGGATTCATATTCATATTTTGTTTTCTTATAATTTTCTTTATTTTGTCTCCTACTTCATTTATTTTAAAAATGTTTTATTAAATTTATAGGTATAACACTGGTTAATAAAGTTATATAGCTTTCAGCACACATCATCTGTATATTGCATTGTGTGTTCACCAACCCAAGTTAAGTCTCATTCCATCATCATTTAGTTCCCATCTTCCCCTTTCTTACCTCCTTCACCCCCTTTCCCTCTTGCAATCCCCATATTGTTGTCTGTGCTTAGGAGGTTTTTTATTTGCTTAAAACTTCATCTTTCACCTGGACCTCCACCTCCTCTCCCTTCTGACAGCTGTCAATATGCTCTTTGTCTCTATGAGTCTGTTTCTATTTTGTTAGTTTATTTTGTTCATTAGATTTCACATGAAAGTGAAAATATATAGTACTTGTCTTACTCTGATTGGCTTATTTCACTTAGCATAATACTCTTCCAGTCCATCCATGGTATCACAAAAGGTAAGATTACCTCCTTTTTACGGCTGAGCAGTATTCCATTATGTAAATGTACACAACTTTTTTATCCACTCATCTATTGATGGGCACTCAGGCTGTTTTAAAATCTTGACTACTGTAAATGATGCTGCAATGAACACAGGGGTGCATGTATTCCTTCAAATTGGTGTTTTGGGTTTCTTTGGCTATTTTTCCAGATAGTGCTAGAAGTCCTAGCCATAGCAATCAGATACAAAAAGAAATACAAAGCATCCAAGTTAGAAAGGAAGAAGAAAAGCTGTCATTATTTGCAGATGAATTGATATTATATATAGAGAACCCTATAGATTCCACCAAAAAACTACTAGAACTGATAAATTAATTCAGTAAAGTAGCTGGATACAAAAGAAATATCTAGAAATCAGTTGCATTTTTTTTTAAGTGCCTATATTTTGTCCTTGCTTTTCTTTTCTTTTTTTTTTTTTTTAATGGGGTGACATCAATAAATCAGGATACATATATTCAAAGATAACAAGTCCAGGTTATCTTGTCGTTCAATTATGTTGCATACCCACCACCCAAAGTCAGATTGTCCTCTGTCACCTATCTTGTTTTCTTTGTGCCCCTCCCCACCCCCTCTCCCTCTCCCATTCCCCCCTCCCCCCCGTAACCACCACACTCTTATCAATGTCTCTTAGTTTCACTATTATGTCCCACCAATGTATGGAATAATACAGTTCCTGTTTTTTTCTGATTTACTTATTTCGCTTCGTATCATGTTATCAAGATCCCACCATTTTGCTGTAAATGTTCCGATGTCATCATTTCTTATGGCTGAGTAGTATTCCATAGTGTATATGTGCCACATCTTCTTTATCCAGTCATCTATTGATGGGCTTTTTGGTTGTTTCCATGTCCTGGACACTGTGAACAATGCTGCAATAAACATGGGGCTGCATGTGTCTTTACGTATCAATGTTTCTGAGTTTTTGGGATATATACCCAGTAGAGGGATTGCTGGGTCATAAGGTAGTTCTATTTTCAGTTTTTTGAGGAACCACCATACTTTCTTCCATAATGGTTGTACTACTTTACATTCCCACCAACAGTGTATGAGGGTTCCTTTTTCTCCACAGCCTCTCCAACATTTGCTATTACCTGACTTGCTAATAACAGCTAATCGAACAGGTGTGAGGTGGTATCTCATTGCCGTTTTGATTTGCATTTCTCTAATAGCTAAAGAAGATGAGCATCTTTTCATATATCTGTTGGCCATTTGTATTTCTTCCTGGGAGAAGTGTCTATTCATATCCTCTTCCCATTTTTTTATTGGATTGTTTGTTTGTTTGTTGTTGAGTTTTATGAGTTCTTTGTATATTTTGGATATTAGGCCCTTATCTGAGCTGTTGTTTGAAAAAATCATTTCCCATTTAGTTGGCTTTCTGTTTATTTTGTTATCAGTTTCTCTTGCTGAGCAAAAACTTCTTAGTCTGATGTAGTCCCATTCATTAATTTTTGCCTTCACTTCTCTTGCCATTGGAGTCAGATTCATAAAATGCTCTTTAAAACCCAGGTCCCTGAGTTGAGTACCTATGTCTTCTTCTATGTACTTAATTGTTTCAGGTCTTATGTTTAGATCTTTGATCCATTTTGAGTTAATTTTTGTACAGGGGGAGAGACTGTAGTCCAGTTTCATTCTTTTGCATGTGGCTTTCCAGTTTTCCCAGCACCATTTATTGAAGAGGCTTTCTTTTCTCCATTGTGTGTTGTTGGCCCCTTTATCAAAAATTATTTGACTATATATATGTGGTTTTATTTCTGGACTTTCTATTCTGTTCCATTGGTCTGAGTGTCTATTTTTCTGCCAATACCATGCTGTTTTGATTGTCGTGGCCCTATAATAGAGTTTGAAGTCAGGTATTGAAATGCCCCCAGCTTCATTCTTTTTCTTTAGGATTGCTTTGGCTATTCGGGGTTTTTTATAGTTCCATATAAATCTGATGATTTTTTGCTCTATTTCTTTAAAAAATGTCATTGGAAGTTTGATGGGAATTGCATTAAATTTGTATATTGCTTTGGGTAATATAGCCATCTTGATTATATTTATTCTTCCTAGCCAAGAACAAGGTATATTCTTCCATCTCATTATATCTTTTTCGATTTCCCTTAACAATGGTTTATAGTTTTCATTATATAAGTCCTTTACATTCTTTGTTATGTTTATTCCTAAGTATTTTATTTTTTTTGTTGCAATTGTGAAGGGGATTATTCTTTTGAGTTCCTTCTCAGTTGTTTCATTGTTGGCATATAGAAAGGCTATTGACTTCTGTATGTTAATTTTGTATCCTGCGACCTTACTGTATTGGCTTATTGTTTCTAGTAGTCTTTTTGTGGATTCTTTGGGGTTTTCGATGTATAGGATCATATCATCTGCAAAAAGTGATACCTTTACTTCTTCTTTTCTGATATGGATGCCTTTTATTTCTTTGTCTTGTCTGATTGCTCTGGCTAGAACCTCTAGTACCACATTAAATAAGAGTGGAGAGAGTGGACAACCCTGTCTTGTTCCTGATTTAAGGGGGAAAGCCTTCAGTTTAGTGCCATTTAATATGATGTTAGCTGATGGTTTATCATATATGGCCTTTATCATGTTGAGATATTTTCCTTCTATACCCATTTTGTTGAGAGTCTTAAACATAAAATTGTGTTGTATTTTATCGAAAGCCTTTTCTGCGTCTATTGATAAGATCATGTGGTTTTTGTTCTTTGTTTTGTTGATATGGTGTATTACATTAACCGTTTTACGTATGTTGAACCATCCTTGAGATTCTGGGATGAATCCCACTTGATCATGATGTATTATTTTTTTAATATGTTGTTGTATTCGATTTGCTAGTATTTTGTTTAGTATTTTAGCATCTGTATTCATTAGAGATATTGGTCTGTAGTTTTCTTTTTTTGTGCCATCCTTGCCTGGTTTTGGTATGAGGGTTATGTTGGCCTCATAAAATGTGTTTGGAAGTATTGCTTCTTCTTCAATTTTTTGGAAGACTTTGAGTAGAATAGGAACCAAGTCTTCTTTGAATGTTTGATAAAATTCACTGGTATAGCCGTCAGGGCCTGGACTTTTATTTTTGGGGAGGTTTTTAATGTTTTTTTCTATTTCTTCTCTACTGATAGGTCTGTTTAGGCTTTCTGCTTCTTCTTGACTCAGTCTAGGAAGGTTGTATTTTTCTAGGAATTTATCCATTTCTTCTAGGTTGTTGAATTTAGTGGCATAAAGTTTTTCATAGTATTCTACAATAATTCTTTGTATATCTACGGTGTCCGTGGTGATTTCTCCTCTTTCATTTTGGATTTTGTTTATATGAGTTCTTTCTCTTTTTTCCTTGGTAAGTCTTGCCAAGGGTTTGTCAATTTTGTTGATCTTTTCAAAGAACCAGCTCCTTGTTCTATTAATTTTTTCTATAGTTTTTTTGTTCTCTAATTCATTTATTTCTGCTCTGATTTTTATTATCTCCTTTCTTCGGCTGGTTTTGGGTTGTCTTTGTTCTTCTTTTTCTAGTTCCTTAAGGTGGGAAGTTAAGTGGTTCACTTGGGCTCTCTCTTGTTTGTTCATATATGCCTGAAGTGATATGAACTTCCCTCTTATCACTGCTTTTGCTGCATCCCATAGATTCTGATATGTCGTATTGTCATTTTCATTAGTCTGTGTATATCTTTTGATCTCTGCACTTATTTCTTCTTTGATCCATTCATTTTTTAAAAGTATGTTGTTTAGTTTCCACATTTTTGTGGGATTTTTTTCCTCTTTTTTGCAGTTGAATTCTAGTTTCAAGGCTTTATGATCAGAAAATATGCTTGGTACAACTTCAATTTTTCTGAATTTGCTGATGTTGTTTTTGTGGCCCAACATATGATCAATTCTTGAGAATGATCCATGTACACTGGAGAAAAATGTATACTCAGTCACTTTGGGATGAAATGTCCTGTAGATGTCTATCATATCCAGGTGCTCTAGTGTTTTGTTTAAGGCCACTATGTCTTTGTTGATTCTCTGTTTGGATGACCGATCTAGAGCCGTCAGCGGTGTATTGAGGTCTCCAAGTATGATTGTGTTTTTGTCAGTTTTTGTTTTAAGATCAATAAGTAGCTGTCTTATATATTTTGGTGCTCCTTGGTTTGGTGCATATATATTAAGAATTGTTATGTCTTCTTGATTCAGTGTCCCCTTAGCCATTATGAAATGGCCATTTTTGTCTCTGAGTACTTTTCCTGTCTTGTAGTCAGCATTATCCGATATGAGTATTGCTACACCTGCTTTTTTTTGGATGTTATTTGCTTGGAGTATTGTTTTCCAGCCTTTCACTTTGAATTTGTTTTTATCCTTGTTACTTAGATGAGTTTCCTGTAGGCAGCATACAGTTGGATTTTCTTTTTTAATCCATTCTGCTACTCTGTGCCTTTTTATTGGTGAGTTTAATCCGTTTACATTTAGTGTAATTATTGACACTTGTGAGTTCCCTATTGCCATTTTATAGATTGCTTTCTGTTAGTTTTGTGTCTTGTTTGATCCTTCTCTTTCGTTTTTCTATCTTTTGTTTTTATTTGGTTGTATTCCATACATCTTTCCTCTGTTGCTATCTTTTTTATCTCATGTGCTTCTGTGGTGGTTTTTTCAATGGTGGTTACCTTTGAGTAATGAAAAGGGTCCCTACCCTGTTCATTGTAGCGAACTATTTTGTGAGTACTTTTGCACTCCATCGTCCTTTGCTACTGTTAATCTCCATCTTCTCCCCCTCTTTCTTTTTGTTGTTGTCACAATTTAAATTTGGTTTTATTGTGTTCTTCTTGGAGCTTTTACTTGTGGACCTTTGGGTGTATTGCGAAGCATCTGGAAGCTCCAAGTATAGGTTTTTCTGTTTCTGGTTGAAGATCTTGTTGAGTTTTGGGGGAGATTTATTGGTATCGCTTCCTACCCCGCCATTACTCTGATGTCATCCTCAATCAGTTGCATTTTTTTATACACCGATAGTGAAGTATCAAAAAGGGAAAGAAAGAAAACAATCTGATTTACAATCACTTCAAAAAGAATAAAATACCTAGGAATAAATTTAACCAGGAATGTGAAAGACCTGTTCTTGGACAATTATAAGACAATGAAGAAAGAAATTGCAGAGGATACAAATAAGTGGAAGCATATATCATGTTCATGGTTAGGAGGAATTAACATCATTAAAATGTCCATACTACCCAAAGCAATCTGTAGAAACAATGCAATTCCTTTCAAGACACCAGTGGTCTGATGGGCATTTACATAGAAAAAGGAGGAAACTGATATAAAGTGGTTTTGGTAACAAAGTTATGCTAATGTGCTAGATAGTCTACAGACCAGATACAGTAGATTGAAAAAATAGTAGTAGAGTGAAGCATTGAGGAGTAAGCTATTTCTAATACTATCTATATATTCTGTATAAATATTTTTGAAATTTTACCAAAGGAAAGGAGCTTCTGTGGGCATCTTTGGGGGTATGGCAATGTATTCATTTGTGATCTTAGTTCTTTAGAGACTTTTTATAGATTTGTATTTGGATGTAACAAAAACAGGTCATTGGATCTGTTCAGATTGTGGCAATTTTAATATATCCCTGAAAACCAGTGTTATTTATTCAAAGCAGGAATTATCTAGGTGTCTTCTGAAAACTTGGAAGATTATCCTTCCTGCTGCACACTTGACTAAAGAACATAGCATAGGGTGTTGGGAAACACATGAGTTTTGGAATGAGGTAGACATGGTATAATTCCCAATTATACCACTTAACTAGCTGTGGACTTTATAGGAAATTATTTTTTCTTGGGGCCTCAGTTTCTGCATTGTTAATACTTATGCATGAGATTATTAAGAAATATAGTATGATATTTATTAGTATAGACACTCAATAAAATTAGTTTTATTACTTTTTAAATTTTGCTACCATCTGCTTTGGTTAACTCAATTATGTTTTCTTTTTCTCAAATTTCCAACCTCAAGATTTTAGAAAAGATACCCAAACTCTAATTCTTTTTTTTTTTTTTTAAATAAATTTTTATTAATGGTAATGGGATGACATTAATAAATCAGGGTACATATATTCAAAGAAAACATGTCTATGTTATTTTGTCATTAAATTATGTTGCATATCCCTCACCCAAAGTCAGATTGTCCTTCGCCACCCTCTATCTAGTTCTCTGTGCCCCTCCCCCTCCCCCTAACTCTCTCCCTCCCTCCCTCCCATGTCCTCCCTCCCCCCACCCCTGGTAACCACCACACTCTTGTCCATGTCTCTTAGTCTCGTTTTTATGTTCCACCAATGTATGGAATCATATAGTTCTTGTTTTTTTCTGATTTACTTATTTCACTCCGTATAATGTTATCAAGTTCCCACCATTTTGCTGTAAATGATCTGATGTCATCATTTCTTATGGCTGAGTAGTATTCCATAGTGTATATGTGCCACATCTTCTTTATCCAGTCTTCTATTGAAGGGCTTTTTGGTTGTTTCCATGTCTTGGCCACTGTGAACAGTGCTGCAATGAACATGGGGCTACATGTGTCTTCACGTATCAATGTTTCTGAGGTTTTGGGGTATATACCCAGTAGAGGGATTGCTGGGTCATAAGGTAGTTCTATTTGCAGTTTTTTGAGGAACCACCATACTTTCCTCCATAATGGTTGTACTACTTTACATTCCCACCAACAGTGAATGAGGGTTCCTTTTTCTCCACAGCCTCTCCAACATTTGCTATTACCCGTCTTGTTGATAATAGCTAATCTAACTGGGGTGAGGTGGTATCTCATTGTAGTTTTGATTTGCATTTCTCTAATAACTAATGAATCTGAGCATCTTTTCATATATTTGTTGGCCATTTGTATCTCTTCCTGGGAGAAGTGTCTGTTCATGTCCTCTTCCCATTTTTTTATTGGATTGCCAAACTCTAATTCTTATGCTATATCTTCTTTGTTATTTTTGTTCTTCTTAGAAGTTTTTCATATATATATACATCCATACTTTGTTTGAGTTACTGATTTTTTTTTAATTGATGTACCAGCGTATACTAGATGTTGATCAAGAGCTGTCTCTATTTATCCATTGAGGGGCTTCTGAGTTTAGATGATATTTATGGTTTCTCAGAACCACATGGTATCTTGAGTTGATATAAGCTATATTTATAATTCAGTTTTCTCTTCTTTATGGATATGAGCACTACCATTTAAGATATGTTTAGAAATCTTGTTCTCTCTTATCCTTTGAGTCTAAAATTCTGAAACAACTCAGGTCTTTGGGTATTCAAACTCACACAGGAACTTGAGTAATACTAATTTTGTTCCATTTAGATGTCTTTTGCAGCCCCTCTTTTGGAAATTTACTCAAAACAGAAGCAGATAATCTACAAAAACTATCTGAAGAGGTGCTAGTAGGTGAGACTTATAAGAATCTATTTAATGTGACTGTCTTCAGTTCCCTCCCAAAATGTTCTGTCTTTGATTTTAGAGAGGGAGTCACTCTCCAAGCAATAACGTTTCTCAGTTCTGCTTCCTTTTTTTTGTCTTGTTGTTCTTTTGGGACTCTGAATCTCCCAAAGTTTGAAAGATAGCCAAAGATTATTTATTATTTTTGTTGCCTTGTAGGCATTCAGAAAATGTTTGGGTTTGAATTGGTTTCAATAAAATAGTTGGCTGGAGTTACAAATGAGCAATTTGGCCATGATTTTGTTAAATACTCGTTTGAAGCTGAATTTTGGTAAAGCTTCCCTGGATACATCTATCTTTGTCAATGGATTTGTTTGTTTATTAAGTGCATATTTTCTGAATTTTTGTGGAAGAGAGGGTCAGATAGAGGAGCATGAGGATTACAAGTGATTACGAATAGAGAAAGGGATTCGTGGAGAATGGTGTCTAGAGATAAGGCGTTACAAGAAGGGAGTCTGAGTCATACTGCGCATAAGCGGTGTCCAGTCCAAGGCCAAAGCCAGAGCTGCCGTTGAGCTGAGCTTCCCAATGGCATGTTTTCCACATTCTGAATGGTGGAGACATTCCTGAATATGTAGTCACAACTCATGACAGAGCAGAAGTGTAATTGATATAAAGGATAGTTCCCATAAAAAAGGCATTATCTTTTTCTAGTTCAAGTTTTTACAAAGCTTTAAAAAGAAGCCAACTCTACTTCAGGTAACATTGTACATCTTTCATAACTGGAGCCAAGCTGAATAAAAAAGCTCTTCAAGAAAAGCCAGTAACAGGTTGGATACTGATACTGACGTGTGAGTAAGTGAAGAGAAATACATGAAATAGTTGCTATTAGAACAGCCATTCAAGGTTGCCTGTGTATAACTGGGTTGCAACCCGTAAGACTTGGCTTATGCCATACTCTCTTTCTTTAAATAAAACAGGACATTTTACAGGACACCAGAGACACAGCAGTAACTCTCTTCAGTGACATAAAGCATTGATCATGGTCAACAGGGTTGTAGCTGTTGTGGCTGAATGAACTTAAACTTACCTTCTTTTGTAGAGTACACCCGTAGTTAGAAAAGGACGGAAGTTTATCTTGGAAATTTTTAGGAGAGAGTGTCTAGAATCCCAGACCTCTGAAGATTCTTGCAACAGAGAATAAACTGCAGTCTGTAAATTTGTCACAGTTTTTTATGAGGATCCTTGGTTTGGAATGATGGAGGAAATGCTAAAGGCAACAAACATAAAAGAGTGAAGGATAGTTAGGCACTTGAAGCCTCCAAACCTTTAGGTCTCAATTAACAAAAAGTTGGGCAAGATTGCAGCAGGATTGACTTACCCAATGACAGGTCCTTGAAGGCAGGGCCCCGTTTGAGATTTCTTCTCTAACTCTTACAAGTGCCCAACTGGGGCCCAACACCTTCTTATTGAGGGATCAAGTCCCATGCCTCAATCTGGCTGGAAGCACATCCTGCAAGAAGGTGGTTATTTCAGAAGCAGATGCATCCCTGTGGTCAATTTAATTAGCCTATTATCCAGCAAAATGGCTTAACACTTACAAGTGCTCAGATTTCTCATTTTAAAATGGGATCCTAATTTCTATTTCTTTTTTTTTTTTTTTTCAAATTAATTTTATTTATTTATTCATTTTAGAGGTGGGGGGAGAGAGAGAGAGAGAGAGAGAAAGAGAAGGGGGGGAGGAGCAGGAAGCTTCAACTCCCATATGTGCCTTGACTGGGCAAGGCCTGGGTTTTGAACCGGCAACCTCAGCATTCCAGGTCGACACTTTATCCACTGCGCCACCACAGGTCAGGCCCTAATTTCTATTTCATAGGATTGCTAGGGGCTTAAATAAGACCATTCATGCAAAGTGCCTAATAATGCCTGATACAGAAAACTTAATAAATAATAGCTGTTATTTGATTATTCATTTGGCATTTTAATAATTTGCATGGGTTAAAAATTTTAGTTGACCCTATTGTCAAACAAACAAAACAACCTTAGATAATCATACTACTGCTAATAAAAATAAGAGCTGCTATTTAAAGAGTGTCACCTTGTGCCTAGCCTTGTACTAAGTATTTCATGTAAATTATTTCATTTGATCTCAACAACTACCCTATCAGGAGGTTTCTTATAGAAATCAAACTGAAAATGGGAGAATGTTCAATAGCAGTACATTTCCATGTACTTGCAAAGCAACTTGAGACTCATCCAAAAATACAAGTTCCAGAGATATAACGAGAAGAGACAGGGAGGGGGAGAAAGAGAGAGAAAGAGAGAAAGAGAGAAAGAAGGAGGCAGAGTCATTTTCTAATCATATGAGCCTTTCTTGAAGAGGAGCCTGAGAAAGCCACCTAGGAAGCACCTGTGAAAGGACACCTGGACCTATGTGGGCAGCAGCAAGGGTAGCTAGAGTTAACATTGTGAAGAAGAAAATGAAGGAAACATTTTTTGCATTGTTTTTTCAGATATTAAGAAAAGATTGGGACCTCTTAGGGAAGATAGGGGCCTGGTCTACAGAAGAACACCCATGGCGGAAAAGTCTAAAGGGAGAATATCTGTTTAGAGGCAGATCCCAAAACCAATCTCTTAGGATTGAGGTTGAAGAATTAAAGTCCCTAGGACAAGAAATGAAGGCTCTGGGAGAGGGAGAATAAATACTCCCTAGTGAAATCAATTATTCTGACTGCAGATTTGCAAGTGTTGGGGAGGGGATGCGAAGACTCTTCATAAATACAAATTTTTAAATTATATTATTGAGGTAAGTACACTTACATAAATATGCACAAATCATAAGTGGACGGCTTGATGAATTATACAAGATGAACACACCCATGTAACCACCACCCAGGTCAAGAAAGAGAACATTACCATCTTTATTAATATTTACTACTCATAGCTTTCACATTATTAGTTTCTTAAATGAATTTATGTCCTTATAGCATAGATATGTAAAGTTAAATATGACCAGTTAGGATGTTTCATATATAAAGTGAGAAAAGAGGGCTGCTTCTAAAAAATGAGTTGAAGAAAACACTTAAAATCCATAAAATTCCATAAAAGTGAGATATTAAAATCTGAATAAAATATAATTAAATCCTAAAGTAAGGGATAATTTTCTGCACCTTCCAAACCCATTATGACATTGGAAATTAAGGTTCAGAGGGAAATTCCCACTAAAAGAAAGAATTCCTTGTCTTATTGCCTAGTGCCTTAAAGAACATACAGCATTTGGCACTGTTCCCAGCCCATGGTGTACTGAGCAAATATTTGTCAATAATAATAATGGTGAGGTTATCTTTTTTCCATAGAATACACAGAGATCCCTGGTTTCGTTAAAGCAAAGATATATGACTTTTAGTTCTTCTGAAGCTCTTGGTTGGAACTGCAGAAAGAGAGAATAATCTGTGTGAATGAGTCATGTGTTTTATGCAACAGTTGAAATGATGTCACGTTTCACCTCCTCCCCTTTCCACTAGGAAATGCAGCTTTGAGGTTTTGCAGAGATGAGAGAGAGGGGGAAGGAGGGAAAGAAAATAAGAGGCAAGATGATGAGGAAGACAAATATGAGAAGGGAAAACAAATGCGAGTTATAGCCGCTCAGGAAAGGGACCTTCACACTTTCGTTAGCTTTAATTTATTAATATGACAATTTACCATAGCAAGTAACTGTACCTTTTATAGAATCAGATTTCATTATGTGCTACTTTTATTTTGGAAGATAATCATTTTGTAAGCTGAAGGAAGTTCTCCACGGTAGTCACCCTTGTGGGTGACCACTAAGATAGAAAATTGAAAGCTGTTTGTTAAATGGAAAGATTATCTATTTTTTACAGACTGTAATATCCTTAATGAGCCCTTCAGTTGAAACTTTATGGAAGAAGGAGTACACAAGTGATGTGTTAATCTGACCACCAGAAATGAGTTTGGTAACATTTGCCTGTTAGAAGTGCTAATTCACCTGAGCTGTGGTGGTGGAGTGGATAAAGCATCAACGTGGAACGCTGAGGTTACTGGTTTGAAATCCTGGGCTTGTCTGGTCAAGATGCATATGAGAGTTGATGCTTCCTGCTCCCCCTTCTTTCTCTCTCTCTCTCTCTAAAAATGAATTAAAAAATTAAGAAAAAAAAGTGCTAACTCAAGCCCGGTTTTATAAAAGCCCAAAATGATCCTCGCTGTACTCCAGGTATAATAATGATTTGTTTTGCCTTGATATTTAGGTTGCCAGCAGAAATTAAAAAAGGATGAGGCTCATAGTTTATAAGAACATGTGAATCTGATGGTTTGTCATTTTTTCAGCTACAGAAAAGCCTAGTTTAGCACTTGTTGGTGTTAAAGTATAAATAAATGCAGAATTCATATGAACCTTTCTTCCCTGGTGTCCACGCTAGCCAGTGGATTAACATTTAGCAGTTTGCTTTTTAGTCAGCCATATGGGTGATATGACAAACTGAATAATTCTTCAAGGCACTTTTACAACAATAAAGATCTTCCAAGTAAATTCTTTAGGATTAAGTGTCATAGGGTGTAAAGAAAACGGAGGTCTACTTTCAGGTTTATCATTAACCAGTTGTATGACCTGTGGCCACTTCACGTCTGGATCCTAAAACTGGATTGTGTTTAAGCAGATGTATTTTGGAATGAAACAGACCTGATTCAAAACCCTTACTAAACCTCTAGGAGTTTTCTCATATACAAAATGGGGCCATTTAATAGTCTCACTTCAAATAGGGGTAAGAGAAGTATTAAATGGGACAGTGCATGTAAAATGCCCAGCACACAGTCATTGCTCAATAAACAATCAAGTTTCTGTTAAGTAGTCACTCTTCCTTTCCAGATTGGAAATGTTAAGATTCTGTGAATAATGGAGCTTCTGAAGTGTCTGTCAGGATTGTATCCAGTTAGGAACTTCAGTTTCCTGAGGTGTGGCGTGTGTAGCCAAGCTTTGCTTCTGCATAGACCCTTGGGCATTGGTACATTTCAGTCACACATTTATTGAAAACCCTGACATCCCTTGAAAGAAAGAGGAGGAAATGTATTACCCTATCAAAGGAGGAAAGACCATGTGGCCATATCTAGCACAGTCCTTTAAGAGAAGCTGTTTACTTGCTTTAAGGAAGAATGGTGTTGGGATCACCAAGCTGGGCTAGACCTGGGAAAGAGCACGGACAAAGACAGAAGGCCAGGGTCCTTGGGTGGGGCTAATGATGGAGGTGGGAGAAAATTAATACCTGCATCAGCATCCCCTCTCTCTTGGTGTTTCCATAGCAATGAATGCAGTTTTGGGTGGGGGGAGTGTGTGGGGGGCGGTACAGCAGGAGACCAAAGCCATCTTCGATGTTTGCCCCTTCAGCCTGAGCATAATAACAACATCCTATATCTTTCCAGTTTCTTAACATTGGTGTTTTCCCAGCCATGAAAAGTAAATAAACAAAAAGGATACTTTGCTTGTTTGAAAGATGAGGAAATTGAGAGAAGGTTGGGTGGGGATGTTGAATATTAAAAACGCAGGTTTTCTGACATGCAGTTCCATGCTTGTTTCTCCATACCATTTTGTCCTGATCATATAGTTGTGCAGACTCAAATAATGTCTTTCCTTCCCATTTATGTTGTTCTGAGTTTCAGCCTCTTTGTTCGTAAAATGGGACTCACTACTTTTGTGGGAGGACTGAGTTAGATAGATCTGTAAAGAGTGTTTCATGAAGTAGTAGCTAATGTTGCTATCAGATAAGTATAGCTCACTTGCTACCTGGGAGGAGGCTAAATTGCTGGCATCCCTTTTTAGTGTTTCCTCCAATGAACTTCAAGAGTTGTGAGATTTTGTATCCAATTGTATATTATTGGTTAATAATTTTTTTTGTTATTATCAAAGGCATTTATGGCTGTCACTTAGAGCTTCTGATTAGCAATTGCATCAAAACTGACTGGATTTAATTGCAATAAAAGCCAAGAAACCTGATACTTCGAGAGTCCCTTCATCCTCATCTAAGTAAATATATTTCCTTCAGGTTGTTTGAAGTATCTAAAACATCTTGCTGATCTTTAGCACCGTCATTGAAGAATCTGGACATAGTTGAGCTCTTACTTTTCAATGAATAAGCCAAACCTTATTATTATCATCTGAGTGAGTTGACATTTTGTGTGTGATCTAATTCAATTTATGAATGTTACAATTTTTTTCCATCACATCATGGGAAATTGGTGTGGTCCAGAAATAATAAAAATGAATTCATTAATAATGAAACTGAAGATGAATTTTTAAGATACTACCAGAAGTTATTAAGTAACAGGCATACCAACATTTCAGATATTACATTCTGATATACTACAAGAACTTAATTATTTTTTATTTGTTGTCATTAAAGTCCAGTTAAATTATAACTTTTAATAGTTTTTATTATTTTTTAACCCTTCACCCATGTAATTTTTATACCAGAAAGGAAAAAAAATATTTTTAGTATTATGTAGAGAAATTAGATCTTTCATAGCCAAGTTTAGCTGTGACAAAGGAAAATTATAAAAGATATTGAAAAAGACAAGTTTGTATAAACTCATCTCTTATTTGAAAAGATATGTCACAGAGAGAACAAGTTGAGTCTTTTAAATATTATTGGGTCAGGCTAAAATAATTTCATTGTGAGAACATTTTCCTCCTCTGTGTGCAGTCTAAGTACATATTTTGTGCTCTTAGGAATAATTTTCCAAAGCTGTGTGAAGAATGTAGCAATAAAATCTAATAAGAATTATGGCTCATGAATTGAATGACATCAGCACCCTTTTAATCCTCCCAAACATGAAAACGTTTTCTCCTCCTAAATTAGATTTCTTAACTCTTTGTTTCTAAGGAAATAAGCTGAGCTCTGCTATTCCTTTGGCAAAGTAAGAGTTAAAGGAATATGTTTCATTTTATTGTTAATTCTTATGCTTATTAAGATAATCACTTCAGAAAAGAAATGTATACTAGACATTTTTTATGAATACATACTATTTTGTCCAATTTTTTCATCTATTATTGAGCATCAGAAGATCTTTTGAGTTCAATGTTCCAGCAATAATGTCTTGTTTTCTTTAAGCCAGTGGCTCTATAATTTGAGTGTGAAACAGCATCACATGGAAAGCTTGTTAAGACACAGATTTCGGGGGCTCATTCTTAGAGATTCTGATTCAGGAGGCCTGCAGTGGGTGTGAGAATTGGCATGTCTCATTGGTTCCCTTGTGATGCTGATAATGCTAAATGGAGATCATCCTTGGATAACAACTGCTTTTTGCCATTTTAACCTTCTTATTTTACAATTTAATTTTTGGGGATTCAATCATCATGAGGCATGTACATACCCTTGGTTTAGAAGAAGCTAAAGTGCAGTAAGTTAGCAATAGGTTGGTTATTTGGCCTCCAGATTTATGTCGAGTTCAACAACTGCATACAGAGAAGTATGACTGTGAAATGGTTTGTTGCTTGAAGATGTCAGACTGTAGAATCTCTACGGGTAAGTGTGTGAGTTCTTTAGTGACATCACATTTGCCTGCAGAGATTTTCCAGTCTGCCACTTTGAAGTTGTATTTAAGTTGGAAAAAAGTTGTCTTCTTTTTACAGTGATCTTTTCAGAACTGCTAAAATTTAAAACTGTATCTATCTAAGGTTAAAATTGAATGGGATAAAAGAGTACTAGTTGGGGTTTAGATAGACTAAATGAGAATGGATACTCTAATTCCGCCACACATCCCACGGAGAATAAAGGAAAATAAGAAAAGCAAAGCTTACCCACACCACCACCAATGTCGTTTGTAACAGTATTTTAGCTACTTGAAAGCCATATAGTCAATCCAAGTAAATATCCTTGAGTTTCAAGCATTTTTATCTAAAGGTCAGAATTTGCAATTGAGTTTCTCATTGTCTTTCTTAATTTACAGTTGTACCTAACGAATCACAAGAAAGATGAGTAGAATGAGAAGGTGTATTTCATACTTTATTTCCCCCTCTCTCTTCTACCTGGTTGCTGTTCTGGGATATATAACATCTGCTGCTAATTTTTAAAGTGCTGGAATTATGAAAAACTAGCAATAGTTATTTCAGAAGCTCAAGAATAACCTAATTTATGAGTACTGTGATATCGATATCTCTATACTATTTTTTTGTTCATTTGCCAGAATATATATATTTTTCCCTCAATGTTAACTATAAATTTATTTCAATATTTGACTGTAGCAGGGAGTTTGTGTATTTTCTTCTTTGTGTATCCCAGCACAGAGAACAGTTCTTGGCACATAATAGGTACAGTAAATAACATTTATTTACTGAGTGGACATTAATTTACTTAGGATTTATTTTTTGCAAATGCTTATTTACTATTAGAATGGCAATATATATACATCAAGCCTCATATTTTATTGATATCAGAGTGAATATATTTTATTTCAGACAGGATAAAAATAGAGGCATTTAAATATGGAAAATCTGTTTTTGGTAGTAAAGAATATTTCTATATTAAAGTAAGATGTAATAAAATTAAAAAATAATTTTAAATTAAAAATCATTTTCTTTACAGCCTTATAGTGTTATATTATGCCTTTCTTGCATGTAGTTTTATTTCAGATGATGAGTGTTTTAGTCTTGGATTATATCCAAATTTATGTAATAATGAAGAACAAAATTACTTTTGATTATGTTTATACTACACAATACAGTGTCTTGATTATCTGTTAATCTGCCATATACACATTCTTTGACCTCAAGATGACTTTAAAAGCATCCTTTTAATTGCATTCTGACTTTTGACCACAAATACAAATGTAACATTAAATCTCTCATAAGTGTGTGGAGGATATAACAGGTGGCCCTGATCTGTTGTGAGTGGAGCTAAAAAATGTGTTGAAATAATTGGAGCTTAGGAAGATAGAAAACATCTGGGCTACAAGGGAGACCATTTTCATGCTTTCTTAGTGCTTTTTAAATAGAAAGCTACAGCATTCTGGGTTATGTAGGGAAAAGTGGCTAGTGTTAGGAACTCTATGATCCTCATTTTGTTCATCTAAACTCAAGGGTGGGACTAATATACTTTGGTTATGGGGGAAAGAGAAGGCTTCTTATGCTTTTTCATTTTTCCTTTTCCAGTAATGCTTTCTGTTTTATGAATGCTTGCAGGGCTTAGTAAATAGTATTATTTGTTCTTTTGAAGGCAAATTGAACTTATGAGTGTTGGAATCATAGTTGTGATGCCCTTGATTGTTGATTTCTGGTTTCTTTGTTCCATGGTAAGGAATAATGGAACAGAGCTTTGGAATAGCATTATCATTTTAGCTCTACAACTAGGCTCTTTAAAGACATACTATCTATAGTTCAGGGCTCTCATTTCAATTGTTTTCTCTCATGGAACACATAAACTAATTACTAAAATTCTGCAGCATACCAAAAAAATATTTTCTGATCTGACAAAAAAATAGGTATAATTTTGATTCATTTACATCAGACGGTGATTGTTGTGTTGGTTGTTGTCATTTTTTTGTTTGTTTGTTTGACAATCAAAGTGAAAAGAGGTCAGTGCTCCTGACTAATTAGTCAAGCATTGGGTGTTTTAAAAATCCTTGCAGCAGACTCACTAAGGAAAAAAGAGAAAAGACTTGTATAAACAAAATCCAAAATGAAGAGGAGAAATCACCACAGATATCATAGATATACAAAGAATTATTGTAGAATACTATGTAAAACCATATGCCACCACAATGTAGAAGAAATGGATAAATTCTTAGAAAAAGTCAATCTTCCTAGACTGAGTCATGAAGAAGTAGATAGCCTAAACAGACCCATAGGCAGGGAGGAAATAGAAACAACTATCAAAAATCTACCAAAAAATAAAAGTCCAGGGCCAGACGGCTATACTAGTGATTCTATCAAACATTCAAAGAAGATTTGGTTCCTATTCTACTCAAAGTCTTCCAAAAAATTGAAGAAGCAATACTTCCAAACTCATTTTGTGAGGCCAACATAACCCTCATACCAAAACCTGGCAAGGACAACACAAAAAAAGAAAACTACAGACCAATATCTCTAATGAATACAGATGCTAAAATCCTAAACAAAATACTAGCAAATTGAATACAACAACACATTAAAAAAATAATTCATCATGATCAAGTGGGATTAATCTTGGAATCACAAGGATGGTTCAACGTACATAAAACAGTTAATGTAATACACCATGTCAACAAAACAAAGAACAAAAACCATATGAGCCTATCAATAGATGCAGAAAAGGCATTTGAAAAAAATACAACATCCATTTATGTTTAAAACACTCAACAAAATGGGTATAGAAAGAAAATATCTCAACATAATAAAGGCCATTTATGACAAACCATCAGCTAACATCATATTAAATGGCAAAAAGCTGAAAAACTTTTACTCTAAAATCAGAAACAAGACATGGTTGCCCACTTTCTCCACTCTTATTCAATGTAGTGCTGGAAGTTCTAGCCAGAGCAATCAGGCAAGAGAAAGAAATAAAAGGCATTTATATTGGGAAAGAAGAAGTAAAGGTTTCATTCTTTGTAGATGATATGATCCGATACATTAAAAACCCCAAAGACTCTACAAAAAGACTATTAGAAACAATAAACGAATACAGTAAGGTCACAGGATACAAAATTAATATGCCTTCTTATATACCAACAATGAAACTTCAGAAAATGAACTCAAAAAAACAATCCCTTTCATGGTTGCAACAATAAAAATAAAATACCTAGGAATAAACATAACAAAGAATGTAAAGAACCTATATAATGAAAACTACAAAACATTGTTAAGGAAAATTGAAAAAGATACAATGAAATGGAAAATTAATTTTTGTTCTTGGATAGAAAGAAAAAATATAGTTAAAATGACTATATTATCCAAAGCAATATACAAATTTAATGTAATTTCCATCAAAATTCCAATGTCATTTTTTAAAGAAATGGAACAAAAAATCATCAGGTTTATATGGAACTATTAGAAATCTCAAATAGCCAAAGTAATACTAAGGAAAAAGAACGAAGCTGGTGGCTTTACAATACCTGATTTCAAATTATATTATAGAGCCACAATAATAAAAACAGCATGGGTATTGGCAGAATAATAGACACTCAGACCAATGGAACAGAATAGAGAGCCCAGAAATAAAATCACATATATATGGTCAAATCATCTTTGATAAAAGAGCCAAAAACACACAATGGAGAAAAAAAGCCTCTTCAATAAATGGTGCTGGGAAAACTGGAGAACCATATACAAAACAATGAAACTCGACTACAGTTTGTCCCCTTGTACCAAAATTAATTCAAAATGGATCAAAAACCTAAAACAATAAATTACATAGAAGAAAACATAGGTACTAAACTCATGGACATTGGCCATAAAGAACATTTTATGAATTTGACTCCAAAGGCAAGGGAAATAAAGGCATAAATAAATGAATGGGACCACATCAGACTAAGAAGCTTTTGCAGAGCAAAAGAAACTGAAAACCAAACAGCCAACTAAATGGGAGATGATATTTTCAAACAACAGCTCAGATAAGGGCCTAATATCCAAAATATACAATAAACTCACAAAACTCAACAACAAACAAGCAAACAATCCAATAAAAAAATGAGAAGAGGACATGAACAGACACTTCTCCCAGGAAGAAATACAAATGGCCAATAAATATATGAAAAGATGCTCATCTTCACTAGCTATTAGAGAAATGCAAATCAAATTTACAATGAGATACCACTTCACACCTGTTAGATTAGCTATTATTAACAAGACAGGTAACAACAGTGTTGGAGAGGCTGTGGAGAAAAAGGAACCCTCATTCACTGTTGGTGGGAATGTAAAGTAGTACAACCACTATGGAAGAAAGTATGGTGGTTCCTCAAAAAATTAAGAATAGAATTACCATATGACCCAGTAATCCCTCTACTGGGTATATATGCCCAAAACTAAAAAAAACATTGATATGTAAAGACACATGCAGCCCCATGTTCATCTCAGCATTGTTCACAGTGGCCAAGACACGGAAACAGCTAAAATGCCCTTCAATAGATGATTGGATAAAGAAGATGTGGTACATATATACTATGGAATACTACTGAGCCATAAGAAATGATGACATAGTATCATTTACAACAACATGGATGGACCTTGATAACATTATACGAAGTGAAATAAGTAAATCAGAAAAAACTAAGAACTGTATGATTCCATACATAGGAGGGACACAAAATTGAGACTCATGAACATAGATTAGAGTGCAGTGGTTACCAGGGGGAGGGGTAGGGAAGAGAAGAGAGGGAGTGGGTTGGGGAGAGGAGGGGCATAAAGAAAACAAAATAAAAGGGGACAGAGGGCAATTTGACTTTGGGTCATGGGTAATCAAATGTTAAATAATCAAATGTTAAAATGATCTGGAGATGTTTTCTCTGAATCTATGTACTCTAACTGATCAATGTCACCCCATTAAAATTAATTGTCTAAATAAAATTTAAAAAAAATTAAATTAAAATTAAAAAGGGACTCCTATGAACCTTAAAAAAAATAATCCTTGCAGCATACTTGTTTACCATGGCACACCATCTGAAAATCACTGATGTAAAAAGAGATGCCTTTATAAATGAAAATATTTGATATATAAGCATTATTTGACATTAATTTATCAGTACAGATAAATGTATAAGACTGTGCACAGAATATATGAAAGGTGTAAAAAAACTGAACAACAGTACAGTTACATTTTGAAGACTCAGAAGGCTGAGAATTTGTAGTTCTCAACCCTAACTGCACATTAGAATCATCTTGGAATTTATAGAAAAGATGGGTTCCTATGTCCCGACCCAGACCTCCTGAATCTGAATCTCCAAGATGTAAATTTGAGAAGTCTCTACTTTTAAAAAACTAATTTATTTTTTTTTGGAGAAGTTTTAGGTTCACAGTAAAATTAAGTGAAAGCACAGAGAGTTCCCATGCACAGTAAGTCCATACGTAATGTTGTTGATATAAGTTTTGTGACTTTAAGTGAAATTTGTAAAGAAACCAATTTTACCATAGGCTAATAGATATTAACCATTACAGTATGATATGAAATAGTTTCACTATCCTAAAATTGTCTGTGCTCCTCATAGTCATCCTTCCCTCCCCAACCCCTGATCTTTTTACTGTCTTCATAATTTTGTCCTTTTCAGAAAGTCATAAGGTTGGAATCATACAGAAAGTAAAGTCTTTTCAGATTGGCTTCTTTCACTTAGTAATATGCATTTATATTTCTTCCATATCTTTTCATACCTTGATAACTCATTTCTTCTGGCACTGAATAATATCTTACTGTCTGGAGGTACCACAGTTTTTATCCATGTATCAACAGATAAAAGACTTTTGGTTGTTTCCAAACTTTGGCACTTATGCATAAGGCTACCATAACCAGACATGTAACAGGCTTTTGTGTGAACAAAAGTGTTCAATTTATTGTTGTAAATACCAAGGAACATGATTCTTCTTGCCCTAATACTTTGTCAGCATTTGGGGCTAGTGTTTTGGATTGTGGCTATTTTAACAGGTTTGTAATTGTCTCCCATTTTTTTAAATTTGCAATTCCCTAATGATGTTGAACTTTTTTTCATATGCTTACTTGCCATCTGTATTTCTTCTTTGTGAGATTAAAAAACAACACTGATTTTAAAATCTGATCATTTTTTATTGTTGAGCTTTAGAGTTTCTTTGCTTATTTTGGATATCAGTGCTGTATCAGCTGTGTCTTTTGCAAATATTTTCTCCCAGTCTGTGGGAAGAGCAGCAGTTTTCCATTTTAATCAAGTCCACCTCCTTATTTCATGGATTGTGCTTTTGATGTTGTATCTTAAAAGTCATACCCAAAGTCACCTAGGTTTTCTCCTATGTTACTTTCTAGGAGTTTTTATAGTCATATATTTTACATTTAGGTCTGTGATTCATTTTGAGTTAATTTTTTTGAAGGGTATAGGTCAGTATATAGATTAATTGTTTTTTGTATGTGGATGTCCAGTTGTTCCAGCACCAGTTGTGGAAAAGACTCTTTCTTTATTGTATTGCCTTTGCTCCTTCATCGAAGGTCAGTTGACTATATTTATGTGGATCTATTTATGGGCTCTCTGTTCTATTTCATTTTTCTATTTGTCTATTCTTTCAGCAATATCACACTGGCTTTATTACTATATACAGTGTGTCCATAAAGTCATGGTGCACTTTTGACCGGTCACAGGAAAGCAACAAAAGACGATAGAAATGTGAAACCTGCACCAAATAAAAGGAAAACCCTCCCAGTTTCTGTAGGATGATGTGGCCGCATGTGCGCATGTGCAGATGATGATGTAACACCATGTATACAGTGGAGCAGCCCACAGCCATGCCAGTTGAGATGTGGATGGTACAGAGGAAAGTTCAGTGTGTTCTGTGGCTCGCTAAATTTGAATCCATGACCAAAGTGCAACATGAATATTGGCGCGTTTATAACGAAGCACCACCACATAGGAATAACATTACTCAGTGGGATAAGCAATTGAAGGAAACCGGCAGTTTGGTGGAGAAATCCCGTTTTGGTAGGCCATCAGTCAGTGATGAATCTGTAGAGGCTATGCAGGGGTCCCCAAACTTTTTACACAGGGGGCCAGTTCACTGTCCCTCAGACCGTTGGAGGGCCACCACATACAGTACTCTTACTGACCACCAATGAAAGAAGTGCCCCTTCTGGAAGTGCGGCGTGGGCTGGATAAATGGCCTCAGGGGGCCGTAGTTTGGGGACCCCTGCATGCAATAGCTACCTAAGGAGCCCTAAAAAATCTGTGTGTGAGCCCACATCGAACTGCACTGAATAGCTATGAAACTGGGAGAGTTTCCCTTTTATTTGGTGCAGATTTCACATTTCTATCATCTTTTGTTGCTTTCCTGTGACTAGTCAAAGGTGCACCATGACTTTATGGACACATTGTATTTATAGAAAGTCTTGATGTTGGGTAGTGTCAGTCCTTTGATTTTGTTCTTCTCCTTCAATATTGACTTGGCTATTCTGGGTATTTTGACTTTCCATATAAACTTTATAATCTGTTTGTCAATATCCATAGAATAACTTCCTGGGGTTTTGATTGGGATTTTGTTGAATTTATAGGTCAAGTTGACAATATTTTTTTTTAAGTGAGAGGAAGGAAGATAAAGAGACAGACATGTGCCCTGACCACGATCCACCTGGCAACCCCCTTCTGGGGCTAATGCTTGAACCAACCAAGCTATTCTCAGCACCCGGGGCTGATACTTGAATTCATCGAGCCAATGGCTGTGGAGGGGAAGAGAAAGAGGAGGGAGAGAGAGAGAGGGAAACAGAAATCAATGGTTGCTTCTTCTGTGTGCCTTGACTGTGGATGGAACCCTGGATATCTGCATCCTGGGTTGACGCTCTATCCACTGAGCCAACCAGCCAGGGCCAACAATATTGAGTCTTTTTATTCTTGAACATGGAATATCTCTCCATTTATTTAGTTCTTTCTGGAAATCTTTCATAAGAGTTTTAGTTTTTCCCATATAGATCTTGTGCATCTTTTGTTGATTAATATTAAGTATTCACTTTTTTGGGGTGCTACTGTAAATGGCAATGTGTTTTTAAAATCAAATTCCACTTTCTCATTGCTGGTATATAGGAAAGTGAATGACTTTTGCATATTACCCTTATGTCTTTCAACCTTGCTATAATTGCTTTTTAGTTCCAATAATTATTTTGTTGGTTCTTTCAGATTTTTCTAGATAGACAATTATGTTATATGCAAACAAAGGCAGTTTCATTTCTTCCCTCCTACTCTGTATACTTTTATTTCCTTTTCTTGTCTTACTGTATTAGCTAGAACTTCTAGTCCAATATTCGAGAGTGTTGAGTGGGAACATCCTTGCTTTGTTTCTAAAGTTAGCAGAAAGCTTCAAGCTTTATATCATTATGTATGATATTAGCTGTAGACTTATAGAGCTGAGAAAGTTCCTCTCTATTCCTAGTTTCCTAAGTGTTTTTTATCATGAATAGGTGTAAAATTTTGTCAAATGATTTTCTGCATCAACTGATACAATCATGCAATTTTCTTTTTGCTTAGCCTGTTGATGTGATGAATGACATAAGTTGATTTTTTGAATGTTGAACCAGCCTTGGCTAAATCTCACTAGTCATGGTGTATAACTCTCTTTTACACTGGTTATTCAATTTGCTAATATTTGATGAGGATTTTTTCATCTATGTTCATGAGAGATATTGGTTTATTGTTTTATTTTCTTTTAAGTCTTAGTCTGGTTTTGGTATTAGGGTAATTCTGGCATCATGAAATAAGTTAGAAAATATTCCTTCTTCTATTTTCTAGTAGAGATTTAAAAAAATTGGTATAATTTCTTCCTTGGATGTTCTGTACAATTTACCAGTGAACCTATCAGTCTGGTGCTTTCTGTTTGGAAAGTTTTTAATTATTGATTTAACTGCTTTAGTAGCTATGGGTCATTCAGAATGTCTACTTAATTTTGTGTAAGGTTGGGAAGATCAGTCTATTTCATCTAAACTATCAAATATTTGGGCACAGAGTTATTCATAATATTCCTTTATTATCCTTTTAATATTCATGGAACCTGTAATGATGTCCTCCTTTTCATTTGTAATATTAGAAATTCGTGTATTTTTTCTTCATTAGTCTCACTAGAGGCTTATCGATTTTATTGATCTTTTCAAAGTACCAGCTTTTGGTTTTGTTGATTTTCTCCATTGATTTCCTGTTTTCAATTTCATTGATTTCTGCTCTAATTTTTCTTCCTCTTCTTTTGTTTACTTTAGATTTAATTTATTTTTCTTTATCTAGTTTCCTATGGTAGAAGGTTAGATGATTCATTTAGAGTTCCATTCTTTTCTAATACAGTTGCACAACATGGGTTTGAACTGTCCCACACAGTTAAAACTTGTGTTATTCAAGAGTGAACTGTATTTTCTATTTGAGGTAGGGAATTCCTATATGTGAAAGGCCAACTGAAGTCATACTTGGATTTTCAATTGTGTGGGGTAACTCCCCCCTCCACTTCTCCGTTGTTCAAGTGTCAACTGAATATACACTTAATGTTATAAATTTCTAAGTACTTTCACGGCATCCCAAAATTTTGAAAAGTATTTTCATTTTGATTAAGTTCAAAATATTTTTAGATTTCTCTTGAGATTTCTTCTTTAATTCATGTATTATTAGGAAGTATGTTGTTTTATCACCATGTATTTTGTGATTTTCCAGTTATCTTTCTGTTGTTCATTTCTGGTTTAATTCCATTGTGGTCTGAGAGCACATTTCTATTATTTTAAATTTGATAAGGTATGTTTTATATCCCATGTGAGCTTGAAAAGATTACTGTTTTTGGATGAAGTAGTATACAGATGTCAATTATTTTCAGTTGATTAATGGTGATATTATGTTCAACTATATCCTTACTGATGTTCTGGCTGCTGAATCTGTCCATTTTGTTTATTTTTGTTTGTTTGTTTACTTATTTATTTATTTTTAAATATTTCCAAAGTGAGAAGCAGGGAGGCAGACAGATGTACTCCACATGTGACTAACCAGGATCCACCCAGCATGCCCACTAGGGGGCAATGTTCTGCCCATCTGGGGCATTGCTCTGTTGCAACCAGAGCCATTCTAGTGCCTGAGGCAGAGGCCATGGAACCATCCTCAGCGCCTGGGGCCAACTCACTCCAATTGAGCCATGGCTGCGGGAGGGGAAGAGCGAGAGAGAGAGAGAGAGAGAGAGAGAGAGAGAGAGAGAGAGAAGCGAGAGGGGAAGGGGTGGAGAAGCAGATGGACACTTCCCCTGTGTGCCTTGGCCAGGAATCGAACCTGGAACTACCACATGCCAGGCTGACACTCTACCACTGAGCCAACCCGCCAGGGCCTGAATCTCTCCATTTCTGATAGAGTTTTAGTGTCTCTAACTAAAAAAAGCATATCATCTATTTCTCCTTGCATTTCTATTAGATTTTACCTCACATGTTTTAGTGCTCTGGTGTTAGATGCATATACATTAAGGATTATTATGTCTTCTTGGAGAATTAACCCCTTTATCCTTATGTAATATCCCTCTTTACCCGTGATAACTTTCTTTGCTCTGAAGTCTGTTCTGTCTAAAGTTAATATAGCTATATTTATCTTCTTTTGATTAGTGTTAGCATGATATATATCTTTTTCTATCCTTTTACTTTTAATCTATATGTATATCTATATTTAAAGTGGGTTTCTCTTGTAGACAATATATTTTGGGGTCTTATTTTTTTATATACTCGTAATAGTTTTTCTCTTTTAATTGGTGTATTTAGACTATATTTAAAGTGGTTGTTGGTGTAGTTGGATTAATATCTACCAAATTTTCTATTTTTTTTATTTCTTGCCTTTGTTTTTTGTTCCTATTTTTGTTTTTCACTTTTTCTGCCTTTTGTAGTTTTAATTGAGCATTTTATATGTTTCCATTGTCAACCATTTATTAGTATATCAATTATAATCTTTTTTTTAAGCTTTTATTTTTATGGTTCCCCTAGAGTTTGTAATATACATTTACACCTAATCCAAGTCTATTTTAAATAGCATTATGCCACCTCATAGGTAGTGTAAATAGTTTATAATAACAAAATATTCCTAATTCCTCCATGCTAGCCCTTGATTCATTGTTATAATTCATTTCACTTAAATATAAACATACATAATAATATACAGGTATACATAGAGCTATCTATATAGGTCTAGATATATCACACATAAGCATATGTAATTTAATTCATTGTTACTATTATTTAGAATAACTTATGTTAGGTCAATTAAGAATAAAAACATTTTTATTTTACTTTCACTATTTTCCATTCATTTTCTGATGCTCTTTATTTTAGATCCAAGTTTCTGGCTTATATTAATTTCCTTCTTGCTGAAGAACTTTTAACATCTCCTAGAAAGAAAAGCTCTTTGTTTTGCAGTAAATTTTCTCAATTTTGATATTTCTGAGAAAGTCTTATTTCTTCTTAACTTTTGAAGAAAGTATAATTTCACAGCTTTGGAATTCTAGGTTGATGTTTTTTTCACTCAACATTTTAAATATTTTATTCCACTCTCTTCTTGCTTGCAGGGTTTCTGAGGATAAGCCTAATGTAATTATTATCCTTGCTTCTTTGTATGTAAGGTAATTTATTTGTGTGTGGAGATTTTCTTGTAATTGATTTTCTAAATTTTGAACATGATATGCCTAAGTATAGTTTAATTTTGTTTTTCTTTCTTTTATCCTGCTGATATTCTCAGAGCTTCCTAGATTTGTGGTTAAATGTCTGATATTAATTTTGGGGAAGTATTCCATCATTATTGCTTCAAATATTGCTTTTATTCTTTTCTTTCCTCTACATCTGGTATTCCCATTACACATACTTTTTGAAGTTCTTGGATATTCTGTTCTGCTTTTACTTTTTCTTTTTTTTTAGGTTATTTTCCTCTTTACTTTTCATTTTTAGAAGTTTCTATTGTTATGTCCTCAAGCTCAGAGATCCTTTCTCTGCTGTGTTCAGTCACTAATTAACCTGTCAAAGGCCTTCTTCATTTCTGCTGCAGTGTTTTTTGAACTCTAGTATTTCTTCTTGATTTTTTCCCCTTAAATTGTGCATCTCTCTGCTTACAGTAGCCATATGTTCTTGCATGTTGTCTACTTTTTCCAGTAAAGCCTTATCATAGATTGTTTGGTGATGATAAGGTATGAGGGAGAGGAAGTGTTCTATAGTTATAAATTATATGGTGTCAATCTTTTGGTGAGCCTATCCCTCTGAACTGTGAACTTCACCAGTGCTTTTCAGCCTTCTCCCTTCTCTACTTAGGTGGTACAGGTTGGGGCTCTGATATAACCCTAGTCGCTTAGATCTCTGGTGAAATAGTTTTACCTGAGGGTGGGCCTTATAAAGAACACAATGCTCTGAGTATTTAAAAGTGATTCCCTTTTCCCTTGTCCCTGCTGGAAGCATGAGGACATTTTTCTCTGACATACACTGTGAGGATCTGCTTGAGTTCCCAGATGTAAGACTCACAGTGTGGAGATCTCTCTATGACTGAAGTTTTTAACTCTTGGACTTGTCCACCCTTAGCCTCCAGCAATTCATCAATTGCAGTTCAGGTTTTCTTTCCCTGAAATTGGTTTCCATGGAAGTTTATGCTCATGGGTTTCTACTTGAATAAGTTGTCATTCTCTGTATTCACTGTTTGTCCAAGTTTTGGGGTAGTGTTTTACCTTATGAACTCCTCCGATGAAATCTAAGATGAGTTTGATTTTTCAGTTTATTCACCTTGCTACTTATGGTTAAGATGGAATGATGACTCCTAAGCTCCTTATGTGCCACATGGGGAACTGAAAGTCTAGAAGTCTCTTTATTGAGATGAGTGTGATGATTGGATGAATTTGGAGCTCATTGCCTTTTAAACTTTTAAAAAGCAATGCCATCTTGTTTCAAAGAAAATCTATGAATTTATAAATTATAAAATAAGATTGGTAAAAGTGGGGTTGAAGTATGTGTTGGTGAGGAAGAAACCCAGAATTTTATCCTCTCAGATCCTTCCCCGATGGCAGCTCCAAATTGCCTCTATAGAGTCCTTCATTAACAAGAGTAAGCCAATGGTCTCTGAAAACTCTTAGTGTGCGGTGGGTTTATTTAAGCAGCCAATCAACACAAGGGGCACTGACTTCAGATATTTTCTCTGTAATTCCAGTGGAAAGTGAAGGGAGCAGGAATGTGATGCAATTGGAGTCAAAGTTAGAGTCTTGTTTGCTGTACAAAAAGACCATTTTGCAACTTGCCTCCTTTAAATGATCCTGCTGGTATAGGTTGTTATTTAGTTAACCCAGCCTAAGGGGATCTATTAAAGATGGGGGATTGCCCTGGTGATGAACAAATATGAGAAATAAATTTCCAGTGGGGCTGGGTTGCCTGCTGACTCTGATTTCCTGATGATCTATAACAATGGCTATTCACTAACAGCTGGTGCATGTCTCCCTCGGACAAAGCCACTGGAAGTGCAGGCGCTCAGATTGGTGAACCAGAACTGTTTCCTTGGCAACAGTTAACTAGCACGTGTTTTATTGTTTCCAACTGCTTTTCCTGGGGTATTTGCAGGTGGTGGGAGATGCTTTCTTAAAGAGGGGTCATAACCTCATGAACTTTCAGATGTTGCAACAAATTGGGGAACAAAACATTTTTTTTCCTTTCAAATATATTAAGTAAATCTTATTACATAGCATTTTTCAAGACAGATGCAGCCCAACAGCTTTTCAATTTTGCCATTATTTCCAGATGTTATCAATTTTAAAGTGAGAGTTCCATTCATGATCAGGAGGTAGGAAGTATTAATGATATGCATGGCAGCAGAATATTATTTTGGCTTTTTGAGGGTGTGTTTTGGTTCTATATTTTGCTATAAAATGTGAGGTCAAATGATAAAATATGAGTGTATTTTTTCAATGAGTGCCTTTCAATTGGCCTTTTAATGTTTTGTCTCTTTATTAATTAATTTAGTTCAGTGTTTTTCCCTCTGCCGGTAGTTTTCTTCTTCTTTTTTATGTGCTAGAAAATTTATAGTGTTGCTATAAAATACAAGACCAAAGATGATAAGACTTGATCATATTAAATTTTCTTCTATAGCTATTTGGCATACATTTGAAAGAATCAGCTAATTTCCAGATGGATAGCTCCCTCTTCTGTCTGGTTTAAAGAATTTGCACCTTCAGAAATCACAGATGGAAGATGTGTGGATTACAGAATTCTGTAGCTCGTCTGAAGGATGAATGTAGTTCTGTCTGTCAAATAGCAATTTATAAATTAAAATATGGAGGATGCTTCCACTGTAATAATTTCATTTAAAACAAAATCATCAACCTTGAGGTAAATGCTGGATGAAAATAAATGAAAGTTTTTTTAAAGTTAATATTGTACTTTATCTACAGATATCACTTAAAAGATACAGACTTGATCAGTCACTTGTCTGAATTCTGTTTGTAATACACTGACTTTGGTTAAATTGGCATCTGTCACTTGATGTACACAGAATTCTAACAACTCAAGGCTTCTCTTGAGCCTGATTTGCCAGGCCTTTCCTGGTGAGTGTTCTTCTTGAGTTTCCAAACATGCACCTACTATAAATTAGATCATTGGCATTCAAATGTTCTTCTTTGGGACCTTAGAATTTTTTTAAAGGCTTTAAGATTTTTACTTTGAGAAATACCTTTCCTTTGTTTCCTTGTGTCCAATTTAATCACTACAACAAGAATTGGGAATGTGCTCTGAAAATGAACACAGATAGATCTGTAACCTAAACTGATAACCATAGAACCAAAAGAGCTAATTAAACTATTTATGATGGTGAGGTTACTATATAAAGTCTTTGTTTTTAGAGACATGATGAGGTGATAAATTTTGACCATGAAGAGGAAAACATGGATTCATTCAGATTCATCCCTCTCACTTCCCTCCGTGGCAGTGTGTTGGGGATTATACAACCCTAACTATGTGACTATATATGAAATGAGCACTGTTCACAATTCTCTACTTTGCTTTTGTTGTGATAGACACACCTAGGGAACCTCTGAAAGAGGAACCCCATTTTACCTCTTCCATCCCTGTTGGTAACATGTCACCATAGTCTACCTTTTTAGTTTCATCAGAGGAATACAAGGAAAGTGTTGGATATAGTGGAATGAGAAATCAGAAAGCTATTCATTATCTTCACTTAGAGACATAAGCACACATTATATCCGTATCTCCAAGTAGGTGAAATAATACTCCAAGTAATAAAGTATAAGATAGTAAATCTCATTTGGAATGAAAGATCGTTGGAAACCACAGACCATGCGACACCCAATTCAACCTCCCTTTACCAGCACTGAGCCCAGAGCAAATAATGTAGTTGTCCTATTAGGGGTCCTACAGTTAAGTGGTGCTAGAAATGTTTTTTTTCTGGCTCCTATTTGCATGCTATTTTTCCCAGGCCTCACCCTTTGCAGTGGTCAAGGAGCTCTTCACTACTTGGCCGTGGCTGTGATTTCTTTCCTCTGCTAAGGGGGTAGACTCTTGCCTCCCATTTCTCAGATTTGCATCCCAGTGACTTACTAGCTGAGTGACTTTGCACTAGTTAACTAACTGCTCTGTGCTTCATTTTTCACTTCTATGAAATAAGGATAATAATAGTACATCTCTCAAAAAGTTAATACCAGTGATGCGTGTGGCCCAGTGCCTGGCACAGAGTAAGCACTTAAACATTGGCTATTGTTTTTATTATTGTAATTTTATGTTATTTTTTTAATCCAGTGTATGCTGTGGTCTTCATTTACTCTGCAGCATGCAATAATCACATTCTAAGACAACTGAAGGTTGTGTCCCTAAGTTCATAGCAGCATTATTTACAATTTTGCCAAAAGGTGGATGCAACCTAAGTGTCCATCTGTGGGTATCTCAATAAATAAAAGATAATATGTAAATACAATGGAATACTATTTGCCTTAAAAAGGAAGAAAATTTTGACACAAACAACACCATGGATGAACCTTGAGGACATTATGTTAAGTGAAATAAGCCAGTTACAATAAAGCAAATATTGCATAATTCCACTTGTGTGAGATGGCTAGAGTAGTCAAATTCAAAGAGTCAGAAGTAGAATGGTGGTTGACAGGGGTTGGAGAAGGGGACACTGGGGAATTTTTTAATGAGTACAGAGTTTTCAGTTTTGCAAGATGAACAGAGTTCTGGAGATTATTGTACCACAATATGAATGGACTTAACACAACTGACCTGTATATTTAAAAAGAGTTTAGATGGTAAATTTTATGTTATGTGTATTTTACTACAATTAAAAACTTTTAAAAATTAAATAGAAATAACTGAAGGGTTCAGTGTAATTAGAGCATATTAGTTAGATTAATTAACCCTGGACATTTTGACTTCTTGGCCCCAGACTTCTAGGCCAGTGCTATGAGTCTGAACCAAAATGATTTGGTGGATGGTTAGTGTATGATAACAGTTCTCAAACATCATCTCTGTTTTAGTTTTTTTTTTTTTTTCCCTAAGATTGCTGACTTTCTGGTAAGAATGGACTCAATTTCTAAAGCCTTATATATAGTTTATGAACTACAATGAAATTACATAAACATACTTTCCCCAGAGACACATGAAGAAACCCCACAGAGACTTTAAAAAATGCAAACACTTGAAAAGCAAATACGATTCAGCAAGTTTTTCATGAACAAAAACTCCTTTGGGAAGATGATATAGGCTGTTAGAAAGAAGGCTAGGAACTGCCTAGTGAACAAAGCAAGCAAAGAGATAGAGAAAGGAAAAGAGAGAAGAAAATTTCATCATGTTTTAGGATGTTTTCCCCCAAATTTCTGTTTATCATTATTACTGTCTATAGAGATGATTAAAAGCATTATACATTTCCAGGATAAAAAGCACAGCTGGAATACAGTTTATACTAAATTTGCATTTGATAGTTTCTTAAGATAATCAGATGTAAAAGTTGTACCCTTTTATTTTAATTCAAGAATTTCCCTTTTCAATATTTAATATTCTATTTATTTCAATTCAGTAACCTTTGCTGAGTATCTCCTATGTAATATCTCTTGAGAGACCACTGGGTTGAAAATTTTTTAAAAATGTTTTAAAAGAAAGTACATACTTCAAAACTTTTTTCTAATGTTCAAAGTAACTAAATATACTGGGGAAATAACAAATAGTCATCCTTCCAAATAACATTTCCATTAAGATCGGGGACTTATATAAACTAAGTATTGCAGGGGAAAATTCTTCAGCTATCGTAAGAGTATAGCTGAAGAAAGAGCATAGCAAGGATGTCGTCTCTCAGTCATACTCTAGGGAACAATCACCACATGAGGGGATGTGTCTGCTCAAGCCAGCATAAAAAAAAAAGAGACTAAATATTTACTTATATCAGCTTGTCAAAAATAACAATGGATATGCTTATTAACAGGACAAGATTAAAGTGTGTCCAACTCTGTTACTTTCAAAATGCCACATTTTAATTTTATTTTGTCCTTTTGACCTAACAATCAGAAGTTTTGCTTTAAACGTCACATTATAAGTTAAACATTGACATGCCATTAGTAACTGCCATAATCCTAATTTTAGCATCATCTTAATAAAAAGCCTAGGTTTCAACCATCAATAGGCCTTTTATTAGAATCTTTGGAGGTCAATAACAATATTGAAATCACAAAATACACATAAAGAAAAACAGACTTACCAAGAAAATTAGCCATAACAGTGCAAGACAAAAAGCAAATTTTGATGACATTATTCGGTTTTCTGTCTTTCAGCATCAGGTACTTTCTCTGGTCATCTGAAGACTTTAGACACAGGCGAGAGAAAAAGAGGGGGTGGTGTTAGTATTAAGCGCTATGAAAGGTGAAAGCACGAACCTTGACAAACACACATAAATGAATCAACGGATTTCAAAATACACCCATGACCTGCTTTTCATTGTCAATATTTCTAGTTGAATAACAACCTCAAGGATTCTTAATAAAAACATTTTACTCTTTGGAGAAAGAGTCATTTTTAAGTTCATTTTGAAAGTTTCACATTTAGCTTTTAGCCAAAACTGAACTTTTTGGTGGCTTTTGAATCCTTTTCAAGTGATGAAACCTTAGAGAGGCACTAAAGAGAAAGAAGTGAGATGTGAGCCTACCTTGTCCAGCCCTTGAGAATTCCCTTTCCGAGGAGTTTCTTAAATAGTGAGCCTGCATCAGAATCCTCAGTCCTTCTCTTTGGAAGTTAGTAAATCAGCAGAAAGACTGACAATGATGGCACATGAAATCTAAGTTTTGTATAGGAAACAGACAGGCAGTCTACACTTTGTTATTCACTTGATAGACAGAGCCATTTTGACAGCCCTAACCTTGGAAACCACAGGTCCTGCTGAGCTCAGCAGGAGTCAAATGCTGAGTACCATCTGTCAAAGCTGAATTTTCCCCTCCTTCTTATCCACGCCTTTACTATAAGATGCTAAAAAGAGAACTGAATGAAAGTCGCTAACTACGGTTAAACTTCTGTGCATTGTAACACTAATGTTGAGGTAAGAAATTCACTCTGCAATCTATCAAATTTGAGTAAACTGAATGAGCTATTCAAGGTCCTTTCTTAATGATTATTAACAGAAGAAAGTGTGGATTGAGGAACTCCATAATCACACTCCAAACAACTAACACTACAAAATAAGGAAATTGCATTTCATTTGGTATAGTTTGTCAACTTTGTAGCTAAAATGATGAATGTTTTGGAAAGTTCTCAACTATCAGCATTTTTTTATTAATGTAGTTTAATTAAACATGTATAATAACAACAAATTTACTTCTTTTAAAACAGTTTTTAATGAGTTAGATTCTTGCTTAATAAAAAGAAATCTCATTCAGAACACACTCTCTTCCCTCTTTCTAATATAATCAATTCTAAAAAACTGAACAAGTCTAATCATAATAAAATCAATTAAGTTAAGTGTGGTATGGCCAGCTCATGCTGCATTTGTATAGAGGATAGTATATCAATTGATAATATAAAGGGGCTGGAAATTGCATTGCTTTTTATTAAGTGCTCTCAAAATGCTACATATTTTTAGAAGTACAAATTTATTTTGTGTTACATTTAAACTTTTTGTACATTTAATGAAAACTTATAGTATCTATATAAGATCTTTATATTTAGATTACCATTTCTAGTACACACAGTTCGTTCTGAAATGTAGAAGTTCTGTAAATACAAAATCATCAAATAATAATAGTTTAGAATTTAAAAGCTGAAAAAGTGAGGTATATTATAGCAGAATTATTCCAAATTTTAATTTTCAGTTAAATTTTGTGCTTTATTATGACTTATTCTTTGTTTTATCAAATCTTTCTTCCAGTTTTCCCAAATGCTGAAGATAGCTATGTGTCATAATCATAATGCAATAGATACTGTATGTACTGGCTATCCTATAGCATGTGATTATTCATTGTGTAATGAATAGTATCATTGTCAGGAAGATGTTGTGAAGAAGTTTGTAAGGTAGTTGATGATTATATTTACACAACTGTGTACTTTTTACATGTATACTTTGCAGAGATTTGAGAGCTCTACAAAGAAATGTTGAAAATACTTTATATAAAAAGATTTTTAATCAATTGCATACCCAGAAGGTGATTTTGTTGTTTAAAGTGACCAAGAAATGATTTATTTTGTAATGTAAACATGAGTTCATGAGTAACAAATAGTTTCTAATGTTACAAAATTGGATTTTTGTGCTTTAGTTTTGCAAGGGACTTCAATCATAAAGATTTTCATGAGCATATGCATGAATGCATTTGAACAAAGTCTGAAGAGGTAATATCTTAGTTGGGGGGCTTTGCCCCTTCGCTAAGCCTCCCTCACCTGCCCTTTGTCCTAAGAGGTGCTGAACTCATTTAGAAACTGAGGAAGGAAACAGCCATTGCTGACTGACAAAGTCCCAGTTCTGTAAACTCTTCTTCTACCAGTGTGTTGATGCCTGAAATCTTTTCTCCTAGGGCCAGGAAACAACTTTCATCACATTGAGAGAGAAGATTCAAAGGCAGATGCACCGAGGGAAAAGGAGCACAGGGTCTTAAATTAATCTTGCTGCCAGTTACTCTGAGAGCAAAGAAGAGCAGAGGCAAGCAGGAGGGAAGTACCTCCAGATGAAGGAGAGTGCAGGTCAGGGAGACAAACCTGGCCTTCCTCAAGGTTCTGCCTGAGCAGGGCTGGTCAGTGTCCATAGTAGACTTGCTTTGCGTCATGCATGTGTAGACTTTCTTGATTTTCATTGTTAGACTGTTAGTTGTCATAGTCTCAGAGTCTCAGAATTTGGGGAGGTTAAGGATTGTTTTGTGGACCCCTTCATTAGAGATGGAGAGACTTAACCCCATATGTCTACTTTATGGTTGTCCAAACTTTCTTTTTTTTTTTTTTAAAAGCCATCTTTCAATGGGATTTGACTATTTCAATTTTCTGGGGAATTTATTAATTTTCACTATAGTCTGCCAGTAACAATTATACCCTGTATTTTGTATTTTATGTATATGTTTGTATTTTAGTTATTTCTAAAAAGGGTGGAGGTGGGTCTTTATGTTTGCACTGTAATTTAGAATTTACAAAATACAAATATTGATCGACTTACGACCTATGCAACTTACAACCATTCAACTTTATGACCACAATTGCTAGCCACAACTGCTCCACATCTGGCAGCGCAAGCATTGCCCAGCTGGGCATACGACAGTGCGGACCAGCTTCCGGCAGCACTACCATCTCCGCATGCACCATTTCAACTGTTATCCCAGACTTGGTACAACAATTTGTGTTTTGTGTTTGGATATTTTTCATCAAACCCCTCCCAAGATGTCTACCAAGAGGCAATTGTCTTTGCAAATAATAAACCAGTTGTACTGGTAATGCAGTGTTTTACTTAAATCTGATGAATGTAAAAATAAGAAACAAAATGGTGTAGAGATGATACAAGTGGCATAAAATGAACAAAGAAAATTATAATATATAATAATGAAAGAAAATTATGATAAAATATGACTTAAAGATTTTTTTAACATCATTTCACAGTACTGTACATGTAGCCTACTCAACTTATGACCAAATCGTGTTACGACCGGTCTGTCGGAACCAATCATGGTCATAAGTCGAGCACTAGCTGTACTCTTTTGCATTGACTCTCTTACTTTCTTAGTTATCTGGCATAATACCTTCTCATTTTGGTGGAGAAGAATCTAAATGTCATATTTATTGTTGTGTTTGTAGTCAATTCAAGTCTAATGGATTCACTGAGTATCTTCTAGTTACACAGCTCTGTGGCAATCTGAGGGGGAGGGTACAATAATATTCATTCAGTTAGTTAACAGAGATTTCTCAAGGCCCTGTCATATTCTAATAATTGGGAGACTAAAAAAAGCCCTTGAATTCATGGAGGCTACATGGGGAAAGATGACAGGACACACAGAGACATTAGTTATGGAATCACAAAAATATGATAAAATTGCAACCTCTGTAAGTAGTGTGAGAAAGAGAGACATGAAGCTATGAACTGTGAACTTTTCTGTCAGACAAGTCTACTGGGTACCCTGGGGAAGCTATGACTGCATTGAGGCTCACCGGGAAAGGGCAGAGAGGAGAGCTATATATCCAGGCAGAGGAAACAGCATGTGTGAGGATCTGAAACAAAACTGGTGTGAGGGCAGCGTGGAATGTGAAGTGGAGGGGGGGGGGCATGGGGAGCAGACCCTGCAGGGCAGTGAGGATGTGCTAAGGATTATTGAACTTTAGCCTAAGGGCAACTGGAAGCACACGGATTGTTTGAAGCAGCATAGTAATGTGGCGATCACTTTGGCAGGAATACTATATGAGAGAAGGGTTGACTGGGGAAGAGCGGATCCTTGGCTGAGAAAAGCTGACCTGCTCATTGGGTGAGCAATACCAACACATGTCCCTATTGTACAGATGGGGTAGTTGAGGGTGAAAAATGACACAATCAGGTTCCAATTCTCCTGATTGTTAGGCCAGGTATTGCTAGAAGAACCATCCCACCTTAAATGTAACACAGATTTCTGCTGCTTAGCATATGTACCCTGAAAATAATATTGCTTCAGGGGTGTTGGAATTACTACGTGAATTTTCACCTTTTTCTAAGGCAGGCAGCTTTGTGTGGTGACAATGTTTAAGGGCCACCACAATCAGGGAGTTGTTTCTGTCCTCATCCCCACTCTCCCAGTTTAGCTTCATTCTCTCTTTGTGACCTTAACATGGAACCATACAGATTAACAAGCCAATATTTTGTTTAATTTTCATAAGAAAACTGCAAGGTAGATACTATTATTATCATTGCCTCTATTTCACAAAAGAAGATACTGAGGCTCAAAGAGGATGAGTGCTGAATATTCTGGTTTCCTCCTCTGGAAAATTGGGATCCTAACCCTACTGACCTCAGAGGATGTAATGAGCAATACTGATGAATCAGTAATTTAATTTTGTTATTTTTTTGAGAGAGAGAGTGAGAGAGAGAGTGTGTGAAGTGTCAACCCATATTTGCTATTTTTGCTCTCAGTGTAGTCATTCACTGATTGCTCCCAGAGAGAGGAAAGCACCAACTTGTAGTTGCTTTCACTTTAGTTGTACAATGAGCTTCTCATATGTGTCTTGACCAGGATCATGCCAGTGTCCCCTTGCTCAAGCCAGAGACCTTGGGCTTTTCATGCCAGCAACCTTTGGGCTCAAGATGGTGAGCTTTGGGATTGTGCAGCTGATCTGCTGCCCAAGCCAGCGAACCTGCACTGATGAGCCCGCGCTCAGAGCCTGCGACCTTGGGGCTTCAAACCAGCGACAACGATCTCAGTGTTCTGGGTTGACACTGTATCCAGTGTACCACCACCAGTTAGGAAGTTCATTTTTGTTATTATTATTGATGAAATTCAAAGCCAAATTTAATGATAATTTATAGTTACTATATCAGGTCTCATGGCTATTACATTTGTTTTTAATTCTTTTTTCATAATATAAATATTTACTTTTTAAAAAGAAATAATAAAAACAAATTAATAACTAATGAACGTTTAGACCTATATCCTATTTATTTTGACAGAATATGATTAGGTTTTACAAATATTTTCCATTTTTTTCTGGAAGTGTACCTTACATAGTTGGAATTATAATGTAACATAATTTTATAACCTGCCCTTCCTTTTAACATTATACTAGAATTTTTCATGTTGCTGCCAAGTCTTGGTGAGTATCAATTTAAATGACTAAATAGTTCATAATTTAATTAGCCATATCCTAAGCATAGAGTATTTTTGTGGCTTTTAGTTTTTCTCTATTATAGATAATACTCTAAATGGTCATTTTTATGCATACAACATTTTCTTCCTTTCTTCTGATAAATTTTCAGAAATTAGATTATAGATTAGATTAGAACATGAATATTTTTGTACTATTGTTACTTATTAGTAAACTATGGCCCTACTTTTCTATTTTTAATTTATTCATTTTATTTAATAAATATCTCTTGTTATATTTGGCATCCAACCCAGTTTTGATATGTTCAAGGTCAGGGGGTGAGTAATGCAGAACCTAGACTTAAAGTCTTCTTTCTTCTATCTTACTGATGCCAATGGGAAAGAAAGATCTCATGGTCCACATGTAACAGAGCCAGCCATTCCTTAGTGACTAGCTGAGCCAGCAGGAAGGTCTGAGTGTAGGATTTGGGAGCTCTGAGTTTGAGTTCTACTACCACCACTCATCTATTGCTTGACTTCGGTCTTCTCAACTATAACATTGGTTCATTGATTCTCGTGCCTATTTTGTGGGAAGTTTGAGACTTAGATAATGCACCTGAGAGCTCTTTGAGCAGTGTGAATCACTGCATTGGTGCAGGGCAACATCTTGGTCGCTGAGTCCTGAGCATGGAGCTGCTGTGAACTATAGGGTAGTGCTCTCAGATTTGAATCTGCGTATGAATCACCTGGGCTTCTCCTTAAATTCTCTGCAATGGGTCTGGGGTAGGCCTGGAATTTTACATTTCTAACAAGCTCCCAGATAGTGCCTGATGTTGCTGCCCCTACTGGTCCATGGACCACACTTTGAGAAGAAGGCCATAGCAAACATCCGTGTGGTTGTTCACTTGCATCAATGACTGTCTCCATGGTGCAAAGTGCCCTGACCACAAATCAATTTTAATAAATAAAAAGATTAAGGATTAATAGTAGTTGGCAAGATGCTCCTGAAACAGGAGTCCAATATGCTAGAGTGTGAATATTCCTGCCCTATTTGTGGAGGAAGTGTTATTTGGTATGTTTCCTGTTCAATGCTGGAGATCCCCTGAACCTAGGAATGTCTCCTTTGCTGAGAGGTGGTAGAAAGTGGAAAGCAGAAACCTGTAATAATGGATTACCAGGAAAGGTCCTAGGCTTACATTATTATCATTTTCTTTATCTGAACACAAACCGACAAATGACCTTTTCATCCTTGTTTTATATATATTGTCGGAGATTCCACCAAAGTCCCGTTAAAAACGGACCAAGAAAACTCACCAGCAACAACTTAGAAGCCATGCTGCATTATCACAAATCTTTCCAAACATCTGCTGCATGAAAAGAAGCATTATCCTGCAATGGCTGAGGGCAAGAGGGCATCTTCGGAGTGGGATGTCCCAGGGCTGCTCTGAGGAGGCCCTTTCTCTGCATGCAGGCTGCCCCGGGAGGCTCCAGCACCTGTTCTTACAAGTTCCTGCTGGCTTCTGTTGTTTGCAATTGCTGTCAAAGGCTTCCCAGGAGAGAGGGCTGGGACGAGTCTTGTCAGGGAACAAGAAAAGCAGGAGTGTGGCAGTTGGCCTCACAAATGTGATGATGTTCACAGTCCCAGTAGGGACTCTTATTTCCCTTTCACATCACCACAAGCCTCATGTCAAAAGGAAATCTTTGCATTTAGGTACCGTGGCAGAGAATGGTCCTTTGAAACTCAGGTGACATTGATAGCCTAGTTTCATTTTGCTGAAACTGAAACATTATGATCAGTACTTGGAGGAACACAGCCATTGATTGGGTGTGATAGATTTGCAACAAGAAAGAAAGATTCTTAGCTTGGGAGTAGAGAAAAAGTAGTCTGTCCATTAGACCTGAGCTTTAAAAAATTTGCATAGCTTTTGAGGAGACATTTAAAGAGAGAATATGATAAATGTACTTTTGTTGTTTATTTTTGTTCTGAAGATATCCTTGGTAGAATTCTGTATTACTTCAACTTGATAGTTCAAGTGTCTCTGTCTTTAAATGTCATTATAAACCTGCATTTTTGGATGTGTGAATAGTTTTTAAATTTATTGTAAGCACTAGGGATGTAGGACTTTTTTTGGTCTCAGATTAAAAGTTTTTCTTGTTCATTGATCATCAAAGACTTGGTTTAAAATTTAAAGTGAAGGAAATAGTTTTTGAAATACAGAGAACTACTTTTTAGGGCATGCTTAGCCAGCAGATCTTTGTGATTAAAAGTTTACCCAGTAAAAGATATATTTTGATGTGCCAAAACTAGTTTTTACAGTTAAAAGCTGTGCTGTTCTTTAGCATTCTAATAGATTAGAACAAAATGAAGTCATGTCCTGAATTTTAGGATATAACTTATTTATGAAAAATGAAAATCCCAATTTTTTTTCCTCAAAATATCAGTATGATTGACTTAATTTAGTTTTGATTATGATAAAAGATGTTAGAGCTACTTAGGTTTTTGGAGCCTTTTAAAATCTAAATAGCAAGAAAAAACAATGTAAGCTTATTTATTTTAATGGAATACAATGTACATTTAGGAACTTTATTCACAGTGCATCTGCTTTAAGCAGGAAGCAAAAGGTTTGTCTTTGAAATGCTCTTTCTTTTTCAACCAAGTATAATAATTAGATTTTGGTTAAGCTGATATTTATTAATTCCTTTGGTTCAATTAAGGTTTTAGGTATATTTTAAAATAGAATAATCTCTTTTATAGATAATTATTTATTAGGAAACTACAAAGTAATGTCTTTAACATTAAAATCAGGTCATTTGGCTTCCATATAAATCATCAATATTTTCCATTGGTGTTTTGATTCTGCTGTATTATTAGAATTATGATATTTTAATATAAATCATAAATATGTGATTTAACAGTGGTTATTAATTGCTAATGAATTTAATATGAGTTTAAAAATGTTTTTAAAACTGGTGTGATTCATGTAAGAAAATCTGGTTTTAAAAATAGCTGGTTTTAATTGTTGTAGAATCTGGGATGGATCAGTGTGAAAGAGTCACATAATGTAAAATTCAGAAAAAGGAAACTTGGTCTCTTTACTCAAAGGGAACATTTGAATATTAGGGTTAAAACTGTCAGCCTAAAGGTAGGTATATTTTCTTGCTTCCACAGATAGAGCGATTTTTCTGCTTGAGGAAATACTAGTAAGTTTTTTTTGCAAGGCCTCTTACAGATGTCATTGTCCTGCTTCCCCTCACCCCCCCCCCCCCCATTCAGTGGGAGACATTTCTAAAAGCTTGATTCTTACTCTGACAGTGATCCTTAGCAGCCAATGAGGGGACTCTCTAAGCTTAGGATAATTGAAGCCTTTGTCAAAGGAGAGGTGGAATACTTCCTTCCACTCTTGCCTGTTCTCTTAACGGGGACATAAATTGCAAGTCTTTCTTTCAACCTCTCAAAGTCCTTCTTGCCTTTTTTAAGAGTCAGCAAGGGGCTATTGACTGTACAAAGGGACCTATCCTTTCAGGAAAGGAATTGGGGCTGTGGGATTGTGGACTGTCTCCTCCTCTCCAGTGTGTCCAGATGTGGCAGCACCAGCGAGCATGCTAGATGGAAGCCCATCTCTGGAGGAGAGGTGACTCTGGGTGTGAGAGTGCCAGCAAAGGAAGGCACAGCTTGCCTGCATTAGTCCACACAGCCTTTGAATTTTAAAATTTTGTTTTAGAGGCGCTCTGAAAAGGAGTAAAATTTCTGTTGTAGAAAAAATTGCCTAAACTCTAGTGTGACCTGGTCAAACCAAATTTCAGTTTTTAGACAAAAATAAAAATAATTATGATATTGTACTTTCTAAACTTGTGTATTTTTGAAACATCCTAAAAGCATATGTTTTCATTTGCAAGTTAATATACTAATTGACTTACAAAAAATTAAATATGATCTGTCAAATAAAATACTCTTTCAGGATATTTATTTAGCCTGTAGACTAGATTTACCCACATAATATCCTTTCTGGCATTGTGTATATTGTTGTTTATTTGTATAAGCTTTATGCACTTAAGCACTTACATACAGTATATTTTTCATTCCAGACAACCTAAGAGAGGTATGACATGATTAAGTTTATAGGTCATGAGCTAAATTTACATGGAGAGTCAAGTTTCCAGCTTCAAGCAAATGACTTAACTGTAATTTGATGCAAGCAGAATGACTGACCTTTCAAATGTTTGTTGGGCTTCAAGTGTCCGGAATAATCAATATGTACATTATTGTTTATATTTTATGCTCCTGATTCCATTAATGTATGCCGACAGAGTGCCGGGACACCATTAGTTTCTGATACTTCTGAAGCTATTGGGTAGCATTTATCAAACAGAAAAAGCAGCACATATTGACTTGTGACAGTTTTCGCATTTCTTGAGCTCAATGTTTCATGAGCTGCTTATCTAGTTTTGGTGAGCAAGGTTTTTATTGCTCCAAAGCCTCTTCAATTAAATAATAATGAACCAATTTGTTTAAAACAAATCTTTAACTTGCAGACTCATTAATTTCTCCATTGTGAATGTCAGAAGGTTTGTTCTTGGGCAGAGGCGATGAGGGAAGTGTGGTGGAATGGGCTGATTGCTGGGTGTGGGAGTCTGGAGAATGGCTGACAGTGTCTCTACCTGGCTGTCTGACCTTGGACAGGTCTCTTAATGTCCCTGAGCCTCTGGTTCCACAGCTGTGAAGGAGTGAGGTAGCCCAGAGAATCACTAAGGTTCCTTCCCGTGAAGACATTCAATGGATAATGGAATAATAGTATGCACATATGTGAGCTGGGAGATAGCCTTACCAATAAGTGTAAAACTGAGACATGGGAAAATCTTTTAACCATTCTACCTTCTCTCTGAAAAAATAAGTAAGGGAAAACTGTATTACTTTTGATTTTCCCAGAATATATTGGACTTCTTGTGGGTATCTTGAAAAGAGGTATCTATGAAGTGTACATACGTATAACAAAATATAATTATGTAAATAAATAAATTTATAAAATAAATGCCATATATATGTATGTATAAATAACTCACAGATATAATTATATATCTTTATATATTGGCCCCTCTTTTTTTTTTCTACTTCACTTTCTCCCACTCCACACAACTTATCCCAAACTTTCCCAAAATGTGCTCAAGATGAAAAGTGTCACTTGTTACTAAGGCAGAATAGGAACTCTTTGAGTTTTCATTGTGGAATTAGGGGATAGCTACCCAATTCTGTATTAATTAACTCTCTCTTTCTAGGGTTTTATTATTGGAGAGTCTAACGACTTAAAATTAACCATCCATGGTCCAATTAAAAAATCATGAATTGATGAACTGGTTTCTAAATTCTCTGTGTTATCGACAAGTTGCTGCATCACTGAAGCTATAAGACTTGTCATCCATTATTAAATTTGATGGCATTAAAAAAGATAAATTAGCACTTTTAGGCAGAAATGAGTTCTCACAAAGGTTGTCCTTCCAAAGTGGATATGGTCTCAATTTTCTTTGGATTTCAGCCCTCTTATTTGTTTGAGTTTATTCTGGTTTCATTTAAATTTTATTGATTGTTTAGTAAACATTAAGTGACAATAGAGACTTCTTAATATGAGTGGACAATAGATAATCAATGTGTAATGCAATTTAAGTGATAAAATACTTTGCCAGGAATATAAAACTTTCCCTAAGAACTGGAACTGAAAGCCTTCATTAAAAAAATTAAAATTACAATGAAAAATTTAAAAAGGAAACGTACCTCTTCAATGTGTAAAAAGTCAAATTTACTCTTAAGACAACAGCAGTCGATAGGAACATATAAATAGAACATGCTATTTTGTAGGCACACTTAAAATATATATACATTTTAGGATTATATTAGTTCCTTTGAACTCTTGTGGTTTGTGCCAGGATAAGGGTAAAAGTCAAAAAATACAATTGAAAGTAACATTCAGAATTTGAGCTCAATAGTTGATTTATTACAGAGGGAAAAGGTTCTTACCTTGAGTTTGCAATAAGTCCTTATTCTTAACATTATTTTCTTCTTCAACCCAAAACAATCCTTTGTTTCATAATCAGAATCTTATTTTCCTAACAGTGTGAGTATAAATTTACCATTAACGGCTTCAGTATCTGCTGCAACACAAGATGTGTTGGGGAAAAAAATTACTTAGGCAAGTTTTTAATACCTCAAATTGGACCCGCCTTTTATCCCACAATCCCTTTTGTGAATCTCATTATTGATCAGATTTATGCTGTTCTTAAGCCCAGGAATTAACAGGGCAATGTTTTATTTGACTATTTATCTCTTTAGCAAATAGATGTCATGTCTGACCTTTCAAAAATGTTTATGAAAAGGTGTTTGCTGTTAATTGCATATAGAAAGGAGTGAAAAGTCTTGCAGTCAGATCTTGTATGTACCAGAAGACAAAATTTTCTTACAATATCAGAATCTTATAGAAGGCAGATTTTGGCTGTTGTTTTACCTTTTACATAGCAATATAACTTGAAAAGATTATTGTTTTTTAATTAACAGACCCATTAATAGGCTAAATAGAAAAAAAGAGGATGTAGTGTTATATAAAATATACAGTAGCTATACTGACCTAGATCTGTTTTCATATCTAGCAGAAATGCAACAATAAGGATATAAAATCACAGATTGGAAAGAGCCTCTAGCTCAATCCATTTTATTTTGCAGATTGAGAAAAAAATGTAGGGAAATTAAATCACTTGTCTTCTGTCACCTAACCAGTAAGGGCCACATCAGCGTCCCTTCACCACCTATCTAGTGTTTTACGATTGTCAGTAAGAAGCAAAGCTATATACATATTAGCGATTATGTTGTTACTTGGGTTGCCTTCGTGGGAACAACAGCCTGCTAAACCCATGTGAATGGAGAGACTTTTCAGTTACTTACAAAACAGAGAGCCATTCTATATTTTTATAAGCCCCCACTTTATTTGGCCCTGCTCATTTCTCACCACACTCCCCATCATCCATAACCCTGTCACGCTGTGCTTTCTTCTACTCCTAGGAACCTTTCAAGCTCTTTTCCACCTTGGCTTCTTCAGCCTGGACCAATCTTCCCCCATATCTTTTCTCCATGGCTTTCTAATGATCATTTAGGTTTCAGTTCAAATGCCACCTCCTTAGGCAGGTCTCTTTCCACCACCAATGTAAGTAATAATGAAAATACTAATAAAAGTAGTCAACCAGAAGCTAATATTTACTAAGCTCTTAGTGCCAGGCACTGTTCTATGCACTTTAGAAAGCACTTATTAATTTATTTAATTCTTATAACCACCTTGCGGGGCATGTATTATTATTTTTTCCATTTTATTTTTTTAAGTGAGAGGAGGTGAGATAGTGAAACAGACTCCTGCATGCACCCTGACTGGGATCCACCCTGCAACCCCTGTCTGGGTTCGATGTTTGAAGCAAGCTATTTTTAGTGCCTGAGGCTGATGCTCAGACCAGCCGAGCTATCCTCAGCACCTGGGGCTGATGCTGGAACCATTCAAGCCACTGGCTGAGGGAGGGGAAGAGAAAGAGAAAAGGGGGGGGGAGAAAAACAGATAGTCACTTTTCCTGCACGCCCTGACTGGGAATCGAACCCAGGATGACTATATGCCAGGCTGATGCTCTATTTACTGAGCCAACTGGCCAGGGCCTATTTTTTCCATTTTAGGGTCAAAGAATTTGAGGCACAAGGAAGTGACACACTCCCCTAAGGTCACACAACTAATTAGTGGCACAACCAGGGTATGAACACAGGTCGTGCAACAGTTCTCAAAAGGTCCTTTCTCTTTCGTAGCCCCCTCCCTTGTCACTGTCTAGCTTAGTACCCTATTTAATTTTCCTTTTACAGTTTTTGCTAGTTAATAAACTCCTGGGTGGGTTTTTTTTTTTTTTTTTTTGTGGTTCTTGTTGTTTTGCTCACTTATTATCTATCTCACCTCCACCCTGTGAGACTATAAATTCCACGAGAGCTGGGCCTTGCCTCTCTTGTTGACTTCTGTTTTTATCTGAGTCTAGAATAATGCCTGCATCTAGTGGTATCTCAATATATACTGCATGAATAATGAATTTGAGAAAAGGCAGCAGGACAGTGAACATGGAGGAGGTTGTTGGGCTGGGGGTTGATTTCCTATTGAATGAATGAGAATCCTCCCAGCAGCAGAGGCCCAACTGATGAGAATGGGAATAATAAAATGGGGGCATCAAGAGTGGGCTCAGTTTTAAAGAAGATTGGCAGTAAGGGGTGTTTGGATGATACGTAACAATCGTAGTTTTATACTTCCACCAGAAAACTTAAGAACTGAAGAATGCCCCCTTGTAGCTCTTAAACGATAACGGATATGTGAAGACCCATCTCTGTCTCATTTTCCCAATTATTTTACCTGATGAAAAACTGAAATAATGGTTTGACCACAGAATTATTGTCAATCTTCATGCATGTCACCAAAGTTGTACTCCTGGGCAGTCATTTCCCAAGATTATCCTTGGGGACCTTTGTGTATCATTCTCTGTGGAGTTATGAAGTCTATCTAAAAGTACCAGTAACTTGCATTTGAATCCCAGGAAACACATTATTTGTCCTTTTCTGCACATTCTTTGAAGCTTCCAAGAGTATTACAATTATAATTTCTTTCCTTGGATTTCACACCAAGAGAGAGATCAAAGAAATAGTGATTAATGCGAGTGAGTTTGAACCATCCTAATTTTGGCCCATGCTCTGAGTGGTCAACCAGAAACATTCCCATTACATCATTGTGGTTCCTGATGGGTGCAAGAAGTAGCCCCTTATCAGCACAACAGCATTTACTACCATCGAAGTGAGGGAGATGCCAGAAATTTCACACGAAACAGGTAACCACTTTAAAGGTGGGTTTGGATATGGTATGAAATCATAATGGGAAGGAAAATCTTGTTATAAAGACTCTTTATTATGAAGCCAGATACTGCTTCTCTTTTAGGGAAGAAAATATTGCCCTCATTTCAGATGCAGTAAAATGTGTTGTCTCTTTCTTAGCCTCAATTACAAATAAAGCACTGTGGAATTATTTTCTTTGTGTGTGTGTTCTCTTGTTGTTAGCAAAATAGAAAGGTTAATAATTCATGTAGAGCCAGTATTATAAACCAGACAGTAAATATTAACGTTAAAGTACAGATGTTGTAGCATGACCTGATTTGGCCAAGAGTGTCTACAGGAGGCACTGTGGGTATTTTGGGATAGGAAAGACTTCCTTGGGAATAACTTCCCCAGGCTTTGCAGGTTGTGGAGCCTCCCTGGTCCTGAGTCACAACTTTCAGTGGCAGCTGACTTGTTGTGGCAACCAAAAATACCCTCACATGTTTGCAATTGACCTATCAGGGTAGGTAATATGCCTTTTGGTTATGACCTAGCTCAAGAATCATACACACAAACATTGGTGGTGCCAGATGCTAATCAAGGAACATAAATGTGTTAATCTGGCCCAGTGTGCTTACTAAGGAAATGTGCATGATTTACTTAGAGATGTTCTGAAATTAAAATTTAATGGACTTTTAACTCCTTGCAGCTTTCTCGGTGTTACAAGATCACCTGTTCCGTCTTCTAGCCTTTGTTTTTCCATCTTCTCCCTCTTTATTTCCATTATCCTGACCTTTCCTTTAACCATAGTGTGCCCATTACACTGCGTTGTGGTGAGTTAATGCTCTGGTCTTTTCCCTCTGCTCAGCTGTGAGTTCTTTGATGGTGAGGATCCTTGTTTTATTTCATTCCTGTGTTTCTAAGCACCTAATACATAGATCTCTCTCCCTCCCTTCTTTTTCTCCTTCCTTCCTTTCTTTTCTTCTTCCCTCCCTCCCTCCCTCCCTCCCTCTCCCAACCCCTGTTAATTTTAACCTGCTTCTTTGGCTTAGAATTATTTATAAAATATCAATCTTACTAATTCTACACCCTCTCCTGCCATCTTATTTGGTTATAGAGCCCCTAAACAAGGCAGGAAATGTAGAATTCAAAAGTAAGAGAGTTAACATCTCTGTCTCCAGGAACTTAAACTACTGGACCACCAAATTTTTATGTAGAAAATCTTTTTACTAGTGGGTTGAAAACTTCCAAATGCTAACAATATACTTCTTCTTTTTCCATTCGTATTACTGTTTCTTGAGAAAGTGTTTAAACACAAAGAGATATTGTTAATTCATACATTGTTTTTCTCCTTTCCTCGCTCATGGTCTGCATTTCTTGGTTTGGTTGGTTTTTATAGAGAGCACACATTTAACCAGCTGCTTGGTTTCCCATAGCCAACATGCACATGCCCAGGGTGTTCCCCTGTGATTTTCAAGGCCTGGCTTTCTTCTGATAAGGTCAGCAGAACACACAGTTTATACACATCTGCTGTGTTCCTCGAGGTCAATCAAAGTATTCTTCCTTCTGGGACTAATGGGAGTCTCCCAGAGAGAAACAATTATTGCACTTGAAAAATCTATTGATCTACATTGTATGGTTCACCTAGTATTTGGGGTTCAGGGATACTTTTTGAAACTGGGAGGACAATTCTGGGGATTCAGAATGAGAAAACACTAGTGAGTACATTCATACTATACATTTCTGAGTATTTGCTGCTATTACTATTTCAATAACAGAACACTGAATTTAGTTGCTGCAAAATGTCAACAGCGTGGGTCATCTAGCATTACTGACTTCATGGCTGAATTATAAATTCATGATAATAGTATCGGGCACAGTCACAGATTAAAAAGCTATCTATGGAATTGTTAGTGTTCCTGCTGTTGTGATTTCTCATTTCCTCCTTTTCTTTGCTTAAAATTGAGTCTCCTTTTAAAAATGTCTCCTAATGCTGATCTGAATAGAAATATGAGGAGCAGATGACTCCATGTTGACAAAAGCAAGAGCATTAGACTGCCAACTTTTAGAATTTACTTCTCATGTGATCAATGTTGAAATTTTCAAAGGAAACTTGGGATCATGACAACATTCTATGTCTTGCCATCCAGGTCCAGAAATTGAGTAAATAATTTAAAAAACCTTCAGTAAGCCATCCACCCTTTGGCACTTTGTTTCAATATATTTTTGTTGAAAATATTTTCCCCCCACATTTGCAAGCCAATTAATTGCTCTCCTAGTCTCTTACCCTCCTCTTGGAATTAGGAAACAGATCTAACTCTCAGTCACAACCACTTTCAGCTGTTTGTATCTTTGCTGTGGGTTTTACTTGCAGAATCTGAAAGATTCTTTCTAATAGTTATATTGTGAAAATTAAATAAACCAGCATAATATCGGGGATACAGTTGACCCTTAAGATATCAGTCTAATTTGCATCTTTGCATTCTTGAGAGTCTAATGAACAATGAAATGACCTCACTGCTGAAGGAGATAATGAATAAATCCCAGGGTAATAGAATTGAAATTTCAAAGGACAACGCTTGGATATGAACTTTTGTTCCTTATGAAGATATTTTCTGAGGCTTTAAGAGGTTTAAACTTGAAATTGTTATTCCATTGAGAGTTATGACCAAAACAATTTTCTGAAGATTTTGTGTTGGGGCATCCTTTGCTGTTATACTCTCATATCTATAGAAGCAGTCTTTTCACCTATAAAATAGGGTTAGTGATTGTGACAATTTCATAGGATTTGGTGAGGACTGAATGAGAAAAAGTATATAAAGAGCTTTGCATACCACCTGGTACACAGTACCTGCTCAATAAAGATTTGACTAATATTATTATCAGTATTAATAAAGATCCTATTGTAGCCTGACCTGTGGTGGTGCAGTGGATGAAGCGTTGACCTGGAAATGCTGAGGTCGCCGGTTCGAAACCCTGGGCTTGCCTGGTCAAGGCACATATGGGAGTTGATGCTTCCAGCTCCTCCCTCCTTCTCTTTCTCTGTCTCTCTCTCACCCTTTCTCTCTCCTCTCTAAAATGAATAAATAAAATAAAAAAATAAAAAATAAAAAATAAAAAAAAAAGATCCTATTGTAAAAGTTGCGGCATTTCTATAGGGATGTTGAAAAGGATGGGACAGATTATCTGTAAGCACAGTGTAGCTAGAAAATAAATACTTTCGTAATTTTTATAAATCTAAGTAAGTATCAGAATGGTGTTAATGCTTTAGTTAGGACTTAGGTAATTTTAAATGAATCTCTCATATATGGAAATTCACATTTTAAAATCTCAAAGTGTTGAAAAGCCTCAAGACAAACACTAAGTTGCATCTAGCCATTTCTTCCCTTCAGATGGGTGCAATTTAGTGATAATTCATCTGTTCTACTTAAAGAGATCTTCCGATCTGTTTTAAAAGTTATTCTGTTTTTCCCCTAGAAATATAGTAAAACACAAGTGGAAATAAATCAGTCTATGTGAATTTTTTTGTTCTGATTAGAGAATATGGCTTTAGCTGTTTGCAATGAAAAAGTGCTGATGCAGGAAGGCCTAATTGATAGAACAATATATGGGCTGGTTTTATGCTTTAGGTCAAATCCTGGGGAAATTTACATTGCTTATGCAAAATTAAATGTGTTGCAAGCATCTTTCCTGTTAAATGCCATTTTTTTCCTTTAGCACATTTGGTTCCAAGTTTGACTTGTGGGGATGAATCATGGGTAGCATTGACACATAGATTCAGATGTTGTTTGTAGATGACAATTAAGTTCTGACTGTTGTTATTCTCCTTACTATTTTTATATTTTGTTAATGTCTCCTTTTGCCATTAGAATGGCTCAGCAGTTTTTCATTCTTCTGTTTTGTAGTCTGCAGGTTGTGATTTGGTCCTATTATGAAATAGGTTTTGTTTTTTATTTCTAAGTGATTCACGCTTTCACCACTTGCCATGTGATACATATTTTTAACATGAGCTCCCTGGTATATTGGGTGGGGGGTGATGTCCAACCTGCTCTTATGGTATGCGGGCCCTAAGAAAGGTTAGGGGTACCTTCCCTCAAAGTGGCAGGCTTGTCCTCACTACTGCTCTTCCCTTCCCTGTGAGGACATGCCTTTGCATCTGACTACACTGGATTGGGCTCTTTAGACATGACTGGGTGAGTAGCAGAGCCTCTGTTTTCTCCTTTAGTTCTGTGACTCTCAGAGTCTAGGCTATTTCCTTGTTGATGGATCCTTTCTGATCTAGAATTGACTAGATATGACAAGTAGGTGGGGAGAGGGAGAAATTAAAAATAACTCTTAGGTATGTAGATCGGGCTATGGAGTGGCTTGGGTTTGCAATACTAAGATAAGGAATGAGGAAGTAGGTTTGTTTGGAAAATTGTAAGTCCAGCTTTGGCCATGAGTTTGCTCGCCCTTCAGGTCATCCTTCAAGTGGAGATGCACACAGAGGCCACTGGGAAGATCTGTAGCTCAGATACATAGCAGAGTGGATGCTCAAAAGGAAAATCTGTGCCTAAGTCATTGTTTTAAAAAAATGAACACATTTTTTATTTGTGGAAAATCAGCCACTGGTTACATAAAGTGTGTGGACTCCCCTTTTCATAAGGATTTCCTGACTCTCAAACATCTCTTCTAACTGACAAAGACTGTATTTTTTTTCCTTTTTATTATGGAATTTTTTCCTTTTTATTATGAAAAATATTAAATATATACAAAAGAGAAAGAGTGGTGTAAAGAACCTCCACTTAAAATCACTTTACTTGACCAATTTTCAACTCATACCCAACCTTGTGATGCCTAGACCACTCCCACACATTTCTCCTCAGCCCCAAGATTATTTTGAAGCAAACTCAAATGTTATAGTATTGAATCCATAAAGTTTAACATGTATCTCTAAAGAATTAAAACATTAAAAAAATAAACACAATGTCATTATCCCATCTAAAAATTAACAGTAATTCCTTAATACCATTAAACATCCAGACAACACTTAAATTTCCTTGCCTAATAATTTTTTAAAATTATAATTAATTGAAATTGGTACAGATAAGGTGCATGCATTGCAATCTGTTGGTATGTTTCTCAAAGTTTCTTTCAATATATAGGTTTTCCTTCCTCTCTCTTTTTCCCCCCCAATATATATATATTTGTTGAAAAAACTATAATAAAGTCAGTTTTTAAATCTCAACACTGAATACATTCAGCTCTCAAAAATTGCTGATGCTGTTGCAAAAGGTAGTGTCTCAAAATTTCAAAGAGTGGGAGCCAAGGAAATATATTCCTAAACTCAGCAGCACGATTGTATATTACAATCATGTGCTAGCAGAATTGGAGGGCTAGCATGGGTTATTTCCCTAACACCGTTCACTCAAATCAAAATTAAATACAGCACATATCTTAATATTAGTTGAATTTCAGCACTGTTGTCTTCATCATCATCCACATACATTTATTAAGCTTCCACTTTTGGATACTCGGGTATGTCACCACCCTAGGTTACCACTGGGGTCTCTAGTTGTGGAGGTTTAAGAACAATTTTTTTTTTTTTCTCAGAAAATCTCATTTCTCTACCTCAAGAAAGAGTAGCTAAGTGGATATTTTGCTGTGGGTTGGTATGTTAACAAAATTTTTTAAAAGAACTTTTAAAAATCTATTTTATATCTGTGTTTTGATCACTTGCCCTTATCTTTAGGTCAGGGGTCATAGGCCTTATGATTTTATAGTCTCTGTAAAACTTTTTACCATTCCTCTAGTTAAAAGCATGCAAAGCTAAAATTCACAGATTCAGAAGTGACTACTGACGGGGTTACAGTCTCTAGGATCTGTAGGGAGCCTGAGAATTGGCACAGTGCAGTGAACTCCTTGGGGCGTTCAAGAGAAACAGAAAGGATGCTGAAGGAATTGGGCAATGCTGCCGTTCACTTTCTTTTTTCTTTTTTTTTTGGAAAATATGCTGGGATGGACTTTGAGAAATTCTCTTGGGGTCCTCTTTCTTCAGCAACTAATGTAGTATTGTTCTCATTGTACAGATGAGAAACTGAATCCTAGGAATGGCACAGGGCACTCTGTGAACTGGCCGGTGTCTCACACAGCACAGAAATGGCAATGGGCAGCCCATAGAATGCCGGCGTGTTGTTGGTACATGGCTCTCACCTCCATAAGAGCAAATACCAATGTCAGGAAAAGGAGAGCATGCATCCTTAGCTCTCTCTAGACTTTTAAGCTCCTGGAGGGTTGAGCACCAGCAACATGTCAGAAGGGCTGTATTCTTCCATCTTCTTGCCCCATTTCAAGCCCAGCAAGAGCTGGGACTTGTTAAGTGCTTAAGAACTCAAACACAGAAGTCAGGCAATCCTGGGCTCAGTGCTTTCTCTGCCATTTAACAGCTTTATGATCTTGGGCAAGATACTTAATGTCTCTAACCCTTAGTCTCCTTATCACTAAAATGAGGAGAATAATATCTACTTGATTTTTTTGTCAGAATTAAATGTGTGACAATCCCATAAACCACACAGAACTGGGCTAGACACAGTGATGCCCCAGAATGTTGAATGCTGGGGTTGGAACCGGCTCCCCATTCAGGTGAAATGGAAGTGCTTCATCTCACCTGTCCAGCTCATTCCTCACAATACTGAATGTGCCCACAGACCTCTCTAGTCTCTTCCATCTACTCTTTTCTTTCCACCTCTCCAACTGTCACTAGGAATATGCATAGTGAAGAAGGCAATCCTTCTTTCTTTTGTCGTTTTGCCTTCTATTTCTTCTGCCTTCTCTGCCCCTTTTTAGAGATGCTCAGAGATGGGGGAGTGCTCACCCTCACTCCTGGGTTTCTGGCACCAACCACTTTGCCTGCCCCTTTCTCCCTTTTTAGCCAATCAAAATTTATTCTTAGGTACCTTTCAACTAGAGGATGTAGGTTCCTGGTCTACAGGATGGATCTAGCCTCAGCATCCCAAGTCGACGCTCTATCCACTGTGTCACCACCTGGTCAGGCTAGTTACTGAGTTTTAACAACTAGGAAATTTCACACAAAATCCAGAAAATGATAATGTGTTTTTTTACCTACTCTTTCTAATGGCAGTCACCATTTGTCCTCTTCAGAGAGCTAGGTTGCCCAAGGTCACTAGTCTCTACCTGTCCCTAAAGCCTTACACTTGATATGCCTCATTATTGCCTGGAATCAATAGTCATTTGCTTTTGTAACCTAACAAATTTAAATCCTAGAAGCAGTAATTGGTAGAGTGGCTTAAAGAAATATATGACTTTCCCATGTTCACCATGTATTAAACATCAGTATACATGAACTGCATTTGTTAAGTTGGAGTAAGATGATAAACAAACATTTCTAGCTGCTGCACTGCCACTTTAGACTTGGGAAGTATCACTATCTTTGTCTATATCAATATTTTGAGTGATATATTATTAATATTTGTCTAATTTTTAATTCTATTTAAAAAGTTATGAAAATAATAGAAGTGTTATTATTGATGTTGTAAATTTTGAAATCATCCAGGGCAATACTTGTTAGGCTTATTCAGCCATTCATTGGGATATAAGCTGGAAACTTAAAGAGAATGTGTCAAATGCAGAAAAGACATCATCAAAGACCAGGTCTACTTGAAGAAGTATATTTTGTAATATTTTCATTTTCTGAAAATGGAAATGCTCTTAGAGCATATAAGTCTATTGTTCCACTTCTCCTTTTTCAACTATGGTAGGAGTTTTCAGAAATATTGTATGCTCATAATATATACTGCCTATATTTTCTCTGCTTTTCAGAGTACTGTTAGACACACAAAATCTTACCCAATGGGAACAAATTTCATTAGCAGATTTCTTTAGGGTCTGACATACACCAGTGGAGGAGATTTTGGGGGGGGGACATTTCTTGAGCATCTAGTAGATGTCAGGCCCTGAATTGTCACAGGAGTTCTGGAGGTGGGTGTTCCTGTTCAGTAAGGCAGCAGAGTGCCTCAGTTGACCTAGATCTATTTCCTGGCTCTCCACTGACTTGCTCCATACCTTTAGCAAGGACCATAATTTTTTTAAAGCCTCAGTTTTATCATTTGTATAATGGTTTGTTGTATTACACTAGATAAGATGTGTAACAGTTAGTGTAATTCCTGGCATAAAACAAGCTCTCAACCCATGTTGGCTATTGTTATTTAGAATAGGGTCTTGAAATCACACCATTCTGAATAGCTGCCTAATTTTCCTCCAGGTAGGACCGCTCTTAATCACCCAAAGGCAGAGGTGATACTTCCTGTATCAGGTGGCTCCCTTCAGCCTTCAAAGACCATCTGAGAAAATTGGTTGGAAATGGAGATGGGCATTTTGCCATTCTGGCTCCCTTTATCACCCTAACCTTCTGCACAGCTTGACTTTCAGTCTGCTGACTCTTCCTCGCCTAAAATGAAATGAATCCCCCCTCTGGCACCCTTCCCCTCATCCGCCTACCTGCTATTTCCACATGAAATTCAAATGATTTCAGTGAACTTCTTAAGGTAAAGAATGTGGAACTGATTGTCAGCCTGACCAGCAGCTTTAATTAGAGTGACTCTATAGTCTTCTAGTAATTAAATGAGGAGTTATTTTTAGAAGTGTATGTTCATTAGTCTTCCTGAGCACCTCTGTCTTTAGGTTTGTAAAAAGGGGGGGGGTTAATTATGGCCTGGTTAGAAGTCCTTAACTCTATCTTCACCTTCTTCAGCAAAATCACTCATGGGGTTTCTTTGTTGCTAGAAAATCTGAGTGAAGGCAGGTAGACATTGCACTGGGGTTCCTGTAGTGCATCCTATCCAAATGAAAACTCCCAGAGACAGCACTCCAGGCTCTGAGATTTGCTCCAAATTCCCTGATAGTAGGTGCTTTTGAGCTTCATTATAGAATCCAGTTCTCAGAGCTTTTGAGCCATTTTTAAAGCACAGAGCTCTGCTGTCTGTCAGGAAATGATCACCCTCCAGTCCACACTGGAGATTGTATCCCCAGGGCTGTCTCTCATGTCTTGTTGTACATTGAATCAAATTTAACTTTAAAATGCTTTTTATAAATTTTGAGGCAAGATTATGCCAAGAAAAAATATATATGAGATTACATATATATGTCATATATGTACCTTAAAAAATAGTTGAGTCAGATATTGAATGGAATCATATTTCCATGTATGATTCCACTTATATAACTCTCTTGAAATGGCAACAATATAGAGATGGAGACCAGGTCAGAGGTTGCCAAGTGTTTAGGGTCAGGGTGTTACTATGAAAGGGCAGACAGGAACACTTTGTGGTTCTTGATTGTGGTGGTAGTTACATAAATCTTGACATGTGACAAAATGTCATAGAACTAAACATGTGGACCAAAGAAAGTAAAAGAGAAAAGAAATCTCAGCAAGATAATTATATGTTATAACATATATTAAGTCAAATATGCATAAATACAACAAATAAAGTAGAAAGCAAATAAGACATGTATTGCTAAGATTTGAAGGGGACATTTTAGCTTTAGCTGAATCAAGTTATTTAATCAAGTCATATTTACAATTACACTCAATGTCAGCTGAAATAGGTTCACTAAAGTCTTCTACTTTATTATAGTGTTTAATTAACAATAAGGTATCTGAATTATCTACAACTATGTTTTGATTTCACTTCTTTGCATTCTGCTTTGGGCTTAGTCAGCAATTTTCATGTGAGTTTTTCTATGTAGGCTTAAACATTTTAAGTTAACAAAGGGTTATTTTTGCATTAGAGCAGAACAGAGAGCTTTAATGGATGAATTTATAAATGCTTATTCCTGTTGTGAACATTAGCCTCTGTGTGGTCAGTCATCAATAAAGTAGAATTTATGGGAAATTTCTCTTTTTTCTCTATGCCTTTATCACCATCATCCCACTTCGATAAGACTATTGACTCTGATTGATTTTTAGGAGTGTGGGGGTAACTAAGAAGATCACCTTTCTCTCTGCTTCTGCCTCTTGATTTTCTTGGAAACATTAACTCCTTATACACACCAGTCTTGAAAGATTGTAAGGAGTTCAAGTTTCTATTGTGGGACCTCCCCCCCCCAACTTGGTGCATATTGGTTCCCTTTCATAATCCTTCACATGACATTCCCAGTGACTTCATGGAGCTGGAGTCCTATTTCTTATAGTGGAAAGTGATATGATAAATAAATAACATGATAACATGTTAAATCATCTATAGTCAATTCCATTTTAGGTGAGATTACCAGAAAAATTAAAGCTATCTATTGCAGTAATTATTTAAGTGACTTTTTTATTTAAAATGCCAACACTTAAATATGCCTAGGAAAATCTAAATAAATAACCCATTGATATTGGAAGGTAATTGGGGCAAAGTTTAAAATAAAGGAAAAAATTTCTAAAATATAGTAGAATTTTAGTCACTGTGGCACCTGGGAAGGAAAGAATTTTTTTTTTAGAGGTGCATGCATGCAGTTGGCTTTATTTATACTGTTAAAGTTACAATAATCAAGTAATTGCTTAACTCAAACATAAAGCCTTTCTTATCTCTGTTTAATGTGCTAAAATTTTTAAAAATAGAATTTAGGAAATATATTTGCAAATCTTAGCATTTCCTTTGAGAGCAGGGAGTTGTCTGTTATAGCTTTGTATCTAAATACTATTTAGTAAATATTTAACATACTTAACATATTTAATAGTAGAGTATTTAATGAAGATTAGCAGGTAAAATTTATATATTGATTGCATCAAAAATTTAGATTCAAATATTCTATTGTACAGGTGAGAGTGATCACTGATTGCGATATTTATGTTCTCAGATCTTTGATTCTCCTTAACTAAAATCATACAGCAATATAACATTAATTGCACTATATTTTTGCCTTGATATTCTTTAAGATAATATTTGGGATATTAATGTTAAATTTATATACAGGTATAAAAGAATTCTACTTTATGTTCAATTCTCAAACATGCTTTCTTGCTTAAAAAGAGAACATCTCTGCTTGGGCGAATGCCAGTCTGTTCTATAATGAGTTTATACAGTTATTGTTCAAAGAGAAAACTTAATATTGCTTTTCAATAAAAATAGCAGATGGCTGATATACAACCTATATCATTATCAATAATGTTTTTACTACATTTCTGGGTTTACATTTTCAAATTTCATTCCCAGGAGTAGAAAAACAATCATATATTAATTAGGTCTAAAAAAAATCCTGAAATCTGAATTCTAAAACTATAGAAGCAGAAGGTTTTAATCCCCCCCCCCCCCATTTTTATTTTTTTAAAATCTATGTTACAAAACAAAGTTCAACAAACTCTTTCTGTAAAGGGCCAGACCAGGATTATTTTTGGCTTTGCCAGTCAAACAGTTTCGGTTTTAACTACTCAGCACTGCTCTGTGCGAGAACAGCCATAGATAATGGGAAAGCAAATGCAGGTGACTGGATTTAGCCCATAGGCCTTAGTTTGCTTATCTCTGTTATACACACTATTAGGGAAGTGTCCCCCACCAAAAAACAACAAAACATTTTTGGGGGTTTTATTTTGTGGAGAAAGCTAGTGCTGTAGAGGAGAGTCACCTGGAAGCACTATTGAGATCTCAAAATGTTTGCAGTAAGGAATGTTTAGGAGGAGTTGAATAATAAGCCAGCGGAATCTGCAGGGACTGGTACCTAGAGTTGGCATGAGCTTCAAACAGGAAAATCAGGGTCTCTGGTGCACAGGTGAAAGAGAGCAACTCTGTTTTAGAGATATCAGTTGGTAAATGTCCATTGGCTCTCTCCCAAGGTGATGTTTGTAGAACAGGTGGTTAACCACTAGCTCAAAGCCACAGGCTGAGAAGTTTTTGAGTAGTTACTCACTGCTACTTCTTTAATATCAAAACAAGTATCAAATGAGTATCAAAATGTGTACATGGGAGCTCAATTGTTAGTATTAAATACAGGAAAAAATAGCAATCCATTGTTCTTCCATTTAGACCAATCTAAATTGATTATCCTCATCTCCTGTTTATCCTGCCATGTGTCTCTCTTAAGCCATAATTTCAGGAGTAAACATATTTATACATTTTTGCTGAGTTCAAGGATTTAATGTGCTGAACTATATATCATTCAAGGAGCTGACCAGCAATTTTCTGATTGATAATGGAAATGTTAATGTATTGTTGGCCTTCTCATTTTTGGCTTCAAGTGAGCTAATAGCTGGGATCATTATGTTGTGCCTACAAAGTGTTCAGGCAGATGGGAAGGTGCAGAAGTTGAGGTCTATTTTTCAAGTTAATTATAATATTGGAAAAATGAATTAGAAGAAAAAAACCAATTTTATACCCTTTTGCTGATAAAAGGGACAAGGGAATAGCCAGTTTCTGAAACCTGTTATGCTATTCTTTGGATAAATTCATTGCAGAAAGTTTACCTATTAGTCCATGTCTTGTGTTTGTTAATGCAACACTTGTTACAATGGAATCTAAGATTTTATTGAAACATTTCATATCTCCGCACTTGCTGTCAACTCTTTGTCCTGATGCCCTCACATTGCCATGGCATTCCATAAACCAGTTGCCCACTCACCTTGAGACTTCTAGCTCTGGGCCTGCAAGGCTCATATGGTCTCAGGGAGAGTGAGAGAAAAAGGAAGCCCAGAGGTAGTTCCCAGGAAGTGTCCTGTTGCTATTCAACCCACAGGGCAGGGCTGTGACATACATTTCTAAGGAAGGTTATCAACCCCCGCCCCCGGGCAATGGGGTGGGATCAGTTTTTGAGGAACACAATATTCTGAGGCATTGCAATGGCTTGTGGCATATGAGGAGTCACAGAACAGAGATATACAGTATATCTGGCATTAAATTGCCATGAAGGAACAATCAGAAAAAATATTTTAAAAAATTTCTTAGACCCTGGCCAGGTAGCTAAGCTGGTTAGAGCATCATTCTGACATACTATGGTTGTGGGTTTCATCCCTGGTTAAGGCACATACAAGAAATAATGACAGCATGAATAAGTGGAACAACAAATCAATGTGTCTCTCCTCTGTCTGTCCCTGTCTCTCCCTTCCTCTTTCTCTAAAAATCAATACTAAAAAAAAAAAAAAAGACTTCTTATGGAAGTGATAATGAACAAAGGGTTGAGAAACACTGCTCTCAACAGTGTTTCTCAACAGTGAGGAAGGAGGGCTTCTTTTGCCTTTTTCTTAACTTTTTCAAAGCTCCTGATTTGATCAAGAATATGATAGACACCCATCCATTTGTTGGTCGATAGTGTCTAAAGCCCAAGGGTGCTCTGGGATGTGGAAGTTTGCCTTGATGTGGACAGGTAGACAGGCCTGGGTGACTCCCTTTTCCAACAAACCCAATCCCCAAAGCAGTGGCTCCTATATAGTGTCTGGTTCCTGTTCTCCGGTTCCACATGTGCTGGTGAGCTGAAAACCCAGTCACACGCTAGTCGTGTTTTGAGTAAGAATAGCTTACATAGAGTTACTTATAAAAAGAAACTCTTGAGAAAAGCCAGTTTTACTGTCTTTAGGAGAAAGGAACGTTTTTTTTTTCCTCTTTTTCCCCACTAGAATAATTTAAACTTAAACTCTTTGCAAATATCAAAATTCTAAATAAGAGCCCCTCTTCTCTAATATGTTATGACTATACTGTGTGGGAGGGAAAAAGGAGAATGAAATACAAGCTTATCTTCCCTTGGCCCCACCTTCTCCCACTGTAAAGATGAGGAGTTTAAGAGAAAACGGAGTGCCCTGAAAGAGGGAGGACACTGTTTCCTTGGCTCACATTGTCCCCAGCTCTCCTAACCTCGGGTAAAACAGCAGCTGTGCCATGTGGACCTTGAGCAGCTGAAGGTCCAATTAACAGTCTCAGACTGACATGTTCACACTCAGAAACCTCTTTGGAGACAGGCTACATGGCAGTTACAGAAAGGATGTTCTCACTTCTGAGTCTGAGCTCTGTCAGTCAGGTATTGATAAAAAAAAAAAATTAATTGGTGAAGTTTGGGAAAGATGTTAGAGTCTAATGACCCCTTTTCTTTGCCATATATTTTTGCAGAGTAAATCCATCTGTGGAATGAGAGAAAATTAATTTAACGTCAAGCAGATACTTACCAGTGCCAGGCACTGGTCCTGGCATTCCGAGGAGTAAAAAGCAGCATGAGTGTGCAGGAGATAAGAAAGCATAAGCCCAAACACAACAGGAAAAGCAGAAATTGAGTGTGTCACAGGAAAGGCACATAAAGTTCCGTACGTGATCAAAGGAAAATGGATCACGACTGATTGGAAGGACAGGGAGAGGCTTTCTGGAAGAGGCGACACATGATTAAGTCTGCAAACATGGGCAGGATCTGAGAGCAGGATAGTGGGGCGCATATTCCAGGGCGAGGGGAAGATGTGATCAGAAGCTCAGTGCTGGGAAAGCACCAGGTGTGCTAGGGGAACAAGCAGCTGCTTTTTAAACCAGGAAGTTACAGGTGATGTTTGAGAGTGTAGTTTCCTCTCGGTGAGGGCAGAAGCTGCCTTGTAAACATGGAGGAAAGAGGAGCAGAGCTTGTAGAGTCTGTGAGGTTCGACAGCCCTTTAAAAGGCCTGGAATAGGGTTCAAGGCCAGAACAGCTCATTCTGCAGTGATCCCCAATATGCATCTGAAATTTGAAGGGTTGTGTGAGCTGACCCCCTTGATTGCAGGACCAGATATCTTGGTGTCCCTTTGAGAGTCCCAGCATTGGAGGAACACAGAGCAGGGCCTCAGAGGGAAGGGCTCCTTCTCCTGTCATTACTCAGCATAGTGGACCTCTCTGAATCCGAGATGAAATCAGTGACTCAGGTTGGATGGGCCACCAGCCTGGAGGCCTCCAGTGTTGCTTGAGAAGTAACCCTCAATCCTTAGCTTTACTGGGTGCCAGAGTTAAGTGCTGACCTCTCCGGGCTTCCTTTTTCTGATCTGGTGGATGCTGCTTTTACCTTCCCTGGTATGCAAGATCCAGTTAGGACCTAAACTGATCATATCCATGAAAGCACTTGGAACATTTTAATTTCTAACATAGTAGGAGCTGGTAGTTTTAATTCATAAATTGTAAATTGTTTTTTTATAAGCTCTTTGCTCCACTCATTTAAAATATAGAATCTGAGCCTTTAGGGGGCCATCTTAAACTCATAGATCAACAGAATGTAAACATTAAAAGGGACTTTAGTACCACTAGTTCTCCTCACCTGCTGAAAGGCAGCTCATCATAGAGGTCAAGAGTGCAGGTACTAGAAATACATTGTCTCTAAATCCTATCCCTGCTACTCACTAGTCATGACTTTGAGCAAGACTGTTTTAAATCTCTGTGCCTCTGTTTCCTCATCTATAAAGCAGGGATGAAAAAATTTCTTGTCTCCTCTTTCTCATAGAGTTGTTGTGAGGATTAAGTGAATTAATATGTACAGAGCCCTGAGAATCTGCACATAGTAAGTTTCATAATCACTGTTATGGCTTCTTCAACCGACTCATTTTTCAGATGAGGAAACTGAGATCTGGAGAGGTACAGTGACTTGCACAAGACAAGTTGTTTGTTGGGTAGCAGGGCCAGGACTAGGACATGTTTACCTGACCCCAGATCAGCGTCTTTCTACTTCCTCCCTCTGCCCTGTTTTTTTAGTATTTTAATGAAAATACTAAAATGAAGAAACATCTGCCAAAATTCCTTTAGGTATATTTAAGGGCAAAATAGTCACTATCTTCAGGGAGAAGAAAAAATCATTCAGAAAGAGCTGTATAGTCTTTCCTTACACATGGGTTAACACCAGGTAAATTTCCTGAGAGCCTTTCACACTGAATTTACTCCCAGTGGTTGCCTCTTCTGGCCCACCTGAGCCAAATACCTGCTGGTTCGACTTTTTGACATATATATATATATATATATATATATATATATATATATATATAGTATTTTTTTTCTGTATTTTTCTCTGCCTTTCTGGAGGCAGAGAGACAGATTCCCACATGTGCCTGACCGGGGTCCACCTGGCAAGCCCACTAGGAAGAGATGCTCTGCCCAGCTGGGGCGTTGTTCCATTCCAACAGGAGCCATCCTAGTGCCTGAGACGGAGGCCATGGAGCCATCCTCAGTGCCCGGGCCAAGACATTGGAGTCTTGGCTGCAGGAGGGGAAGAGAGAGACAGAGAGAAAGGAGAGGGAGAAGGATGGAGAAGCAGATGGATGCTTCTATGTGCCATGACTGGGAATCGAACCAAGGACTTCCTCATGCCAGGCCAATTCTCTACCACTGAGTCAGCCAGCCAGCCAGGGCATGGGGTTTTTGACATATTGACTGGAAATTACACAAGGTTCTCCCTGGACTATTGGAAGAAATAAATTGTAGACTGTTGCATTGAGAGTAGAGTCTATATTTCTTCATACTTGTGTGCTAGATACCTAGCACAGCATCTAATAAGGATCCAGTAAATGTCCATAAAATTAACATGGAACAAAATAGTGTTTTGCTTGTGAAACTGAGCAAAAATTCTACTCATGCAGCCTCATTGTTTCCCAGTAGGGACACTCATTTCTTATTCTATTTACCCTCTCCTGGGACTCAAGTAGGATATAGTGAGGAACTCAGTTCTGGGATCCTGGGGAGAGCCTCTTGACCTCTTGGGACCTCAATTCATGTATCCACAAAAGCGGAGTAATAATATGCACAATGTTCTGCATATAAATGAGCATCTCTCTGCAAAATGCTTAACCAGCAGCGGTGAGACATGAGAGGAGGCGTGGGAGAAGTTGGGAAAAAAATAACAGAGTGGGGAAATACCACCTCACAGCATGCACCTGGTTGGACAGGAAGCCAGCCTCAGAGAGGGTGACGACACTGCACAACCGCAGAGAAGAGGGCCTCAACCCTTCCACTCCTAGAGGCTCAGGAAGGACAGGTGGCCACGGGTTGAGGACACAGAAGAAGCGCATATCCCTGTACTGCTTCCCCATGCCAAGGAACAGTAGAAAAACCTAGAGCGCAAGTGAGGCCAGCTCCAAGATAATGTAAGTCAGGGGGTCCCACTCACATAGTTGGGCTACTTGGCATTCCATGGTAACATGGGTGTTCCATATTTAGGGTAAGATAAGAAGATACAGTGTGTGTGTGTTTGTGGTTGACTTTTTTCCTCTTGATTTGTGTTTCTACTTCTTAATAACAAAATATCTTTTCTCTCATGAAGTGACAGTATTGATAAATGGTAGTTAAAACAGAAATGAAAACCTCTTTACTGGGAAAAATTGTGATGCCCCATTTTAAGTCCCATGATAAAAAAATACATATGGCAATTTACGGGTGTGTGAAATCTCAAACTCTGGAACAACCTGTGGCAATGACTTGGCTTCCTTGAATGCAGGAGCAGTGTTACTTTACTTGAAGGCTGAAAGCTGTAGGAAGCTATTTAAGGAGCTGTTTAGAGCCAGGAGTTCAAAGCTAAAGGCAGGACTTAAGTTTTGACCATAACTGGATACAGGAAAATATGTTAAATAATACTAGTATTTGTAAGTAGTCATTGGTTATCTTCTGGAACATGGCTATGAAGTTTAAAGGTCTTCTTTTTATAAGCCCCATAACAATTCTGGAGGGTAGATGATTCAAGACAGCTACTAAGCTGGAATGTTACAACTGGTGCCACCTATTCATAATATGGGCTTTACACAGATAACAGCTACCATTTTATTCAGGTCTGACTGTGTTCCAGACACTGTGCCTAAACTCTTTGTATACATTATATTATTCAAATATTGTCATAACCTCATGAAGTATATTATTATTATTATTATTATTATTATTATTATTATTATTCCCACTTTGTATAAAAGAAAATAAAGGGTAAAAAAGGTTAAATTATTTGTCTGGCCTAAATATAAGACCTGAAACAATAAAGTACATAGAAGAAGACATAGGTACTAAACTCATGGACCTGGGTTTTAAAGAGCATTTTATGAATTTGACTCCAAAGGCAAGAGAAGTGAAGGCAAAGATAAATGAATTGGACTACATCAGACTAAAAAGTTTTTGCTCAGCAAGAGAAACTGACAACAAAATAAACAGACAGCCAACTAAATGGGAAATGATATTTTCAAACAACAGCTCAGATAAGGGCCTAATATCCAAAATTTACAAAGAACTTATAAAACTCAACAACAAACAAACAATCCAATAAAAAAATGGGAAGAGGACATGAACAGACACTTCTCCCAGGAAGAAATACAAATGGCCAACAGATATATGAAGAGATGCTCATCTTCATTAGTTATTAGAGAAATGCAAATCAAAACTACAATGCGATACCACCTCACACCTGTTAGATTAGCTATTATCAACAAGACAGGTAATATTGCAAATGCTGGAGAGGCTGTGGAGAAAAAGGAACCCTCATTCACTGTTGGTGGGACTGTAAAGTAGTGCAACCATTATGGAAGAAAGTATGGTGGTTCCTCAAAAAACTGAAAATAGAACTACCTTATGACCCAGCAATCCCTCTACTAGGTATATACCCCCAAAACTCAGAAACATTGATACGTAAAGACTCATGTAGCCCCATGTTCATTGCAGCATTGTTCACAGTGGCCAAGACATGGAAACAACCAAAAAGCCCTTCAATAGAAGACTGGATAAAGAAGATTTGGCACATATACACTATGGACTACTACTCAGCCATAAGAAATGATGACATCGGATCATTTACAACAAAATGGTGGGATCTTGATAATATTACACGGAGTGAAATTAGTAAATCAGAAAAAACCAAGAACTACATGTTTCCATACATTGGTGGGACATAAAAACGAAACTAAGAGACATGAACAAGAGTGTGGTGGTTACCGGGGATGGGGGGAAGGAGAGGCACGGGAGGGAAGGAGGAGAGAGGGAGGGGGAGGGGCACAAAGAAAACTAGATAAAAGGTGACGGAGGACAATCTGACTTTGGGTGATGGGTATGCAACATAAGTGAATGACAAGATAATCTGGACATGTTTTCTTTGAATATATGTACCTTGATGAGCCAACAGAAATAAAGAATGTGTACTTTACAATATTTACGTGTTGTGAGAGATTCAAGTCAATTCAGATGGCAAAAGTAGAATTCAATCATTAATGAAATGTTTAAAAATATATATTAAACAGAAAAATGTCTTTACAAGATAAAAAATAATCTTCCACAATGCATAATTTGTAGATCACTGAAATTTTAACTCTTTAGATGATTTCAGTTCAGTTTTTGGTTTCAAAATCTACAGACAAAGAGAAAAAGTGTTGGCAGAATGTCTATCTGTTTTTATGTTTCTCTTTCATGCTATTCTTAAGGGCCTGAATAATTCATACAAGTTAAGGGCTATGTCAGAATGAAGTGAAAACCAGAACAGAGAGGTAGAAATTTGAAGGAATGGTGTCTAGAAGTCAGAAGCACTCCTGAACAGGTGAGAACCCTTTGACCAATGTAAAGGTAGTGGTACATTTTAGAGGTGTGATGAGTGAAATCCAGACAAAAGAAATCTACCACAGTACATATTACTCCACCTGGAGTCCACAGCTGGGAAGCAGCATCATCGCCTGAGGCAGACCTGGGGGCCTACTGAATCAGCTTCTCAGGAAGCTAGATCTGGAAATTTGTTTCTCGTGTATGCTGAAATTCGAGCAACACTGTAATATAGCCTTCCCAGGTCCCAGTTATGTCTGCCCTGGACATGCTCCAAGCTTTAGGATACCACGTCACCCTGAGATGCTGGGGGTCAACGCTAGAACCCTGAGCAGTCATCACTTATTTGGAACTGAGACCTGATGTTCTGGACTGTGGCACTTCCCTTTCATTCTGTACCTACTCATCAACTGCTGGAGGAGTTTCTGCTGCAGGTTCCTTATGGGACAGCCTTACACCCTACACCTGAAGACACCAATTAGAAGAGGTGACAAGTTGCATCTATTTCTGGCACATGAGGAAGAATCAATTGTGATTGTGAAAATTCCTCTTAAGTTGAACCTTAGTAACACTTTCTCTACAAAATAGGAAAGAGAGATGTCTACTATAGGACAGAGAACCCAATGGGTCTGTATTTCACAGGAGGATAACAGAATTTGAAGAAATAGTAAGAAGCTAAGGGCAAATGCTTGAATTTCTTGCTGCAAGAGGAAGGATGTTTACATCCATTTGGGAATGAATGAGTGTGTGATCTGCTGTGTTGCCTGAAGCTTCTACCTAACACAGCGCAGGCACTTTGCTTTTGTCATTGGCCCAGAGAGCACTCAAAGGGTAATCTGGCAGGATCCAGGAAGGTGATAATTATAAATATCTCCCTCACCCAAATCCAAAATGCCTGAAATGCCTTTACTACAAATGCATTGCTTATGGCTATTTCATCCAGGTACCTTTCTTAACAATTCTGGGGAAAATACGGCCTACTGATGTTAAAACCCCTCTGTGAGATAAGACTCTGGAGAGCTAGGGGTTGATGGAGAGGGAATCAGTACAGGGAGAAACTACACAGAAAGGAAAAGAGTACCTTTCCTAAGGTTTACCTTGTATGAACCCATCCCTCTCCCTAATACTTCCTTAAGTCCCAGCTAACCAGCCTAAAGCCAGCCATCGGAGCTGACAGCTTTACCTTCAATAATTCATCTGGCCAAGGAACCCTCATCAGAGAATGCAGCTGGTCCCTTTTCCTATAGTCTGTAGTTGACAAAGGGCAATTTTTAAAAAAATTTTATTTATTTTTTTTGCCACTGAGGGGTATTGCTGTCAACCAGCTTGGGCAGTGCTAAGATCTTTCCTTCCTTTCTGTCACCTGGTCATATGCAGCCAGGTCCCATGCCAGACCCTAACACATACCTCCTTAGGTTTCTTACCTCCTTTTCCATATATTGTCTCTACTACTGACCATCCTACATCCACAACTGTGCTCTCTGGGTCTTGAAGACTTCAGGAAACCCTTCTAAAATACAATAAATATCTCTGGGTGTGGTTATAATTTGTTTTATTTTCTGTTTATTTCATTAATTATCAATTAGTGCATTTTAGTTCACAGTCATTGAGAACAGGAAGAAAATTATTTTGGGAGATTGTGAGATGATACCAAAATGTTTCTCTCTCAAAAATGACAAGCAAGAGAACTTTGTAAAGATGTAAAAAGGGCAATAGAAAATAAAGTGAAAAAATAGAACTTGTCATGAAAAATACTGATGACAACTATGTAATAAAATGTCCTATATGAAATAGTAATGCTGTAAGAGTCCCTAGAATTTGTAAATGGGGGTAATTTAAGGTTTTGGTTTTTTTTTTAAAGTTGCTATTTAATAAGATTCAATATTTAGATGTATTTTCTATACTTCACTATATATAATTATGTATGTGATATATTGTATATAATAGATATATAATATAGAATAGTACATTAAATGTATTTATTTAATTTATTTAAATGTAGCAAAAGATAAAATATGAGGTGATTCCTGAAGGAACTAAATTTTAAACCTTTCAAAGAAGCAGAAATTGGAAAAGAGGATTTATATTTGGAGAGGATGGCGTAAACCCAAGGGAGGTGCGGTCACACATATCAGGCTGTGGACTGTTTGATTAAGTCAAGTCTGAGTAGCCTATCAGGGAAGAATGAGACATTAAATTCAAGCCAAATGGAGGGACCAGTTGATGAAATAACTTGGAGTGGTAGCCTTTGGAGAGTTCTCAGTGAGCTCATGAGCGGGATGATTCAAAATGAACAGTGTGAGGGAAGGGCTGGAGAGGCAGTGAGGTCAGTGCTATCGAGGGAGACAGAGCTGGAGGAAAATAAAGCGTGGCTGAATCTGAGAAATGGGCAGAAGCAATGTCTCTCCCTCTTGGGGTGGGGATGAGGGGTTTGCTCTCAGTTCCCCTTGTGCTCTTCTCACCAAGACAACCTCTTAGACAAAGATGATGACCGACTCCCTCTGCCTAAGGCTGCAGCATAGGTCATGTGGCTCTTTCAGATCATCTCAGTCCCTCCTGCAAGAAGGGGCTCATACTCCCGTAAGTGCATCTGTTGAGATGAACCATCATCAAAACCATTATGTCCAGGAAGCTGAAAATCTCCTTGCCTGTGGTAGAACAATAGCAAATGTTCCATCGAGCTGGTGACTGGCTCAGTTTTGGAGCCTATAACAATTTTTTTTTTTAAATTCCAGATTGAAATAAAAAGCTGAAATCTCAAAATGGCTCTTCAAATGAGTGGGCAAAGCGTTTTAAGTATTCATTTCAAAAGACCCCTCACCTCTAAACTATTGTCTTTCTTTGAGAACAGAAAAGCAAAGAGAGGAAACTAATTTTAATCTGATTTAACTCTTTATTGGTTCAGAAGGACAAGGCCACCACTGGTGTTTGAAGGGGAAACAAATTAGAGCCCCAGATGCTTCATGGAGCCAGAAAAGCCTCCATTTTCCTCTCAGTCTTAAATAACAAACTCTCAGGAAAATGACTGAAGCCTGGAAAATTACTAATATCACATGAACTGAATAAGAAAGCCACTAAATAGCTACAGTTTTCTACCATGTTATATTTTCCCTGTTTAAGGAAAAATACATCCCCTATTTATACATTGGGTTTTCCAATTGAGTCCAAGAGTATATTATGCTAATAAATAGTAGCTTTACAAAATAAAAAGACATTTGGTTTTCTGTTCTCAATTTCAGGCACGGGGATGCATCACCCCTGTTATATCATACTTATTCACTCTGATGAAAGAAAGGAAGATTGAACATTAAAAGCTGAAGGTCATCCATACAGTTGTCCCAATAGCAATCTGTGTACCTTTAACCCTGTGGAGGAAAAGTAATTACCCTTTGGCTTCTGGTGACCTCAACTAACCTTTGTTGAAGGGCCAGAGAAAATAAAGGCTGACCATCAGCCTGCCCTGGCTGCCCTGGGCTTAACCTGCTGTGTGAATGAAGAACAACCCAACAATAGGATGAGAGGATGTTGCCATGGAAATAGCCCAGGATGAAGGAGCAAAACTCAGAAATTTATCACAATTAATTGTTTTATTAAGAACCTCCTATCTTTTGGATTATTCCCTGGGGAGGGGGCGGGGGAAGATGTGCTCTCATTTAGATCTTATGAGAGAGAAATTCTACTCGAATAAATGAAGCAGCCCATATTGTAAAACCATGTAAGTTGTGGCTTGAACTAGACAGCTTTTTGAGAGATGAAAAGATCTCTATCTCCATGTAATCTATAAAATGCAAATGCAAACAGCCAGGACTAAGGCCTAGAAACCTCATGTACCAGACGAATCAGTTGAGGTGCGGGTTCAGGCATCCATCTTTTAATATTTTGAGTAACTGTTGCCTGTGCTTCTATGCCTTGATAAGGTCTAGAAAGTATAGGAAATCATATTAAATAGTGTATCAGTGAACAGAAAAGCAATGTCACATTTTGTTGTCGATATTTAACTTCTCTGTAAAATAGAATCTTAAATTCTATGTGTTTTTAAGGTGAGTTTGTTTAGATTAGAGAATAGAAATTTGCTATCCAATTCTGTTCAGATTAAACTACACTCATCCAAGATGCTCAGTGGCTATAGACTAATTGAAGGAAAAAGAAATATGAGTGGGAAACAGTTCTTTTATGGAGAGACTACAAGCTATCTCTTAAATATAAGCAGACATATTTAGAAGTAATAATATTTATTTTTAATGGTAGAATGTTTCATTTATATTCATTTAATTTTTCATTTTTATTTTATATTAATACAAGGATGAAATTAGACCTTTTGAGGTAAAATGTGTGTTTTTATTAGTTCTTTATTTTTATTAAGTGGATGAATGAATTGTTAAGTAAATAAGAATCTTATATTTTCTTTTTCCTTTTTTAGCAAATAGTAGAATAGCAATGTGAAACACTCACTTGTATTTTCTAAATAGTGAGTTATTTATGTTAATCAGTTTTTAAGATAATTTGAGGTACTAAAACAAAGCAGGCGGTTAAGCTGAGATATTGATTTTCTCTTTAATGGGTATTCATCAGTGATATTGTAACCACTAATGAAAAAGAATAAACCATAGCAGGTGTTCACTGAAGACTCTGTTCACAATGATGAGATTTGCTTTTTTGTCACAGCATAAGATGCCAACATGAGTTTCATTTATATATTTTAACTTCAGATGTTTATAGGAAATTTATCTCATATTGAGGAAAGGATTATTTGGCTTTCATTAGAACTTGGAAAGTTATGTTTCATAGACATAAACTTTTCAAACAAAAAGATGCTGTTGGTACTCTGTTAACTAATAATGAAATCCAGTTCTTGGTCTTTTTGTTTACCCATTTCCTGCCTGCAGTTCGTTTATCACTCTTTTTGTGTATTTCTCCTATTGTTAGGGCCAGGATTCTCTGTTTGCTAACACACCACATACCTGAAGTCAGAAAACCTATCTTGAATAATATAACGGATGTAGCTAGACTCATTCAACACTATCTGTGGCCTTTGGCAGGCTTTTAATCTTTTTCTCTGCTACAGATAACTGTTTTTCACAACTGGCAGCAACACATCTCTAAAAATAAACCTGCAAGAAGGTCCTGCTTGAGCTTACCTTATAGTTCGGGAGCACTTTGCTTGTGATCATACTTCTTCATTTGTATGCGCTTCAGTTTTGTTTTGTTTTTGGTGAGCCCACACCTGCTGGAAGGATGCTAAGAACATTACTACTGCCTGCGGAACCTGCAGGGCTGAGCTTGGTCTTTATGGTCCTCAGTCTGTTTAGACCACTTCCAGGTTTTCTGTGTTTACTAACCCTCAGCTGGACAGCTTGTCGGAGGCAGCAGAACCAAAAGTGAAGATAGTAACGGGTTTCTGTTGTTTTACCTGTTTGGGCCAAAAGAAGAGTGAGAGGGAGAATGACAATCAAGATCAAAATGTAAAAAACAAGGCTCACCGATCTGTAAGTGGAGGCAGCTGATACCTACCTGGTCTCCCCTATTCAAAATGATTACGCATACTTTCTACTGGTTTTGGTAATCAGTTCTTTATTACAATTACTGAAAGATATTTCACTACATATAGTTTATTTGTGGAGAGCATTTTTATTACTCTAATTTGGTTTAGAGGAAAGACATTGTATGCATTTATTTAGTTTACATAAAATTTTCCCAAAACAATTTTGCAAGGAACAAATTTCTCAATGACTAGATATTTAAATGAAGACATGAGAATAATTTACTCATTTATAACTTATAGTGCTTCAATTTAACTGCCTTCAGTGTCACCCATAAAAATATATTAAAGTATAAGTCATTTAAAAAACAAAGACTACTGAGAATAGCTCTTTATATTTTTCTAGTTATATACTCTTTACTTCTAATCCTTAATGCTATATATGTACACTTAAACTACTGAATAAATGTATAAACTATGCAATGTAAATAAGGAGTTAAATACAATATGCCAGAAATAAAAGATGTACTAAATGAAAGAAATATTAAAAATAAAATATATATGTAGAAAAATGCTAAAAATTGCCACCCAGTACACTTTAAATATACGTACTTAAAAACTAACATGAAATTTTGTTGAGAGTTTAAGATAATTTTTATAGGGTTGCGTACATATTTAAAAGCAACATGGTATTTTGTCAAGAGTTTAACATACTTTGCATAAGGTAAACATACATATTTTTTAAATAACATGGCATCTTGTAAGGCAAGTTTACAATAATTTTGAGTTGAAGGGATACTCTCACATGAAGGGAGGAAAATCTATTATAGTTTAATAGTTTACGGGTGTGAACACTCCCAGTTCCAAATAAAGCAATTGTTAATGGCATGGCATTATTTTGCCACGCTCAGTATTTAAAATATCTTTCCTATGTATTATGTTCAGTGTAATGAATCATATATAGAGGACAGGATATTTCAGGGGAATACCTAATGGTGACACTAAGACTGTAGCTGGCTTAAAGGATGCAAAATCATTATAAAAAATTACATGGCATCAGTGTTCCTCATAAAAGGACACAATTCAGTCTTCTTCAACAGACCGATGGCAATATAATGCTGTGAAACTTCCTGTAGAAAGAAGTCAACTTACAAAAATAAATTTAGATCTACTTAAGCACATCTCAAAAAGCAAAGATATTAACAAGAAATGGTCAGATTTGCCTTTCACGAAGTCTTACACAATTCACCTGAATTTGAAGCAGGGAGTAGGAATTTTGATCATTTAAAGATACATTATGTCATTCTAAAGGAAACAATTAGCCTAATTTAAAATCAAACCACCAGAATGCAATATACAATAGTAGCACCTATCCAGCCGCGAAGTAGTTGGGTTTGGTGCTTTTTGCACCTTCACACCACAAGCACATAACTACAGTTAATATCTAAGCTTTGAGCTAGAGTCTCAGCTCCCCTAAAAGTTACCTTCAGGATTAAATACCTTTAAATGCTGCAGCGCCCTGGATTTCCAGTTAACCAAACTATATTTCCAGCAGGAACTCCTGAGGAAGAGAGTAGTTCTTGGCTGTAAGCCCTTCCCGTGGGTCTTCTTATGAAGTGGTGCTGGAATATTTTTTTTTAATCCTGTTGATAATTTGACTCTCTGTCAACTAGTGCTTGTCGACCCATCACTAGCTCTCCTTGGGGTGGCGATGACTGGGAGGTTGCAGAACTGCAGGCCATACATCATTTTCTCCTTCTCAGTGTGCCTTGATATGAATATGGCATCATGACTCTGAGGAAAGGGAGGAGAGCTGAGCCATCATACAGTGTACAGATGCAGGCTTTCCCTCTGTCCTGCACTGCTGGAGAAGGGGATTATTACTGCAGAAAAAAAATCTGGCCACACTGTAGAAATAATCTCCGCAGTTTGGCTTGCCCCCACCTCTCCCTGTTCTCTCTCTCTCTCTCTCTCTCTTTCTCTGTCTCTCCCTCTCTCTCTTTCTTGCTCTCTGTGCGAGGCCCCAGCTGATTCAGGCTGCGTCCATCCATATATAAATCATTCCCCTTATTCTATTGGTTACATGGTACATGGCAAGTATTGATTTTTTCCGTTGCCTCATTGCTGGAGAATACTTGGTTTTTGTGAGACAGGAAAAGAAAAAAAAAAAAAACACCTTAAACCACACAAAATATTCTTACCAGAGTTTTGTCTAGATAAAAACAAAAACAAAAGCAAGCAGATTTGTAACATGCTAAGGATAAACATGTTTGGAAAAAAAGCCTACTTTTGGGAAACCCTTTACTGTCTCTTAGTATACTCTGTCTCAAAATAAAAAAAGAATTGTTCCCAGCTCTTGAGAGCTGTAGGTTCAGGAAGTAGAAAAGACACACAGATAGGGGGATGCTCTCTAATTGTGCAGCGCAGGGAGACGCTGCTAACTCCAGGGGGAAAAAAGTTTAGTTAAAACACAACTTGCTCAAAAAACTAGAATAAGGAGGCAAAAATAATGCCTCATGGCCAAATGACATGTACAGGACAGACAGAAAGAGATGCTTATTTAGGTTTATTTTGTGTGGTGATAAAATGTGCAAGTGGACCTTGTTTGTGTGAAGTATAAATATAGAACGTGCCTCAGCTGACAAGATATTGTGGCTTTTAACACTCAGAGACAGGACATAGCAAAAAAGTGAATGTCTTAGTTTGGGATTCTGACATTTGCATATCAGAGGTAGAATGCTCTTTAGAATCTAAGTTAACACACACAGGACTCTTAATACATGACTTGTCACAAAGACCAATTTATTTTAAAGTAGTTGGCTTTTGGACCCTATCCAAAGAAGTTTTATTCCTGAAATATTGAAATGACTTCTTTATGAGGTAATGCTATTTAAACTAAAGGATCATCCCAATATACAAGGAGATTGTTATACCAAATGAATTGTTATAAGAAGGTTATAGTGTAACTATAAGGCATGAAAAGACTGTAAAAAGCCCTTTTTCAAAATTTTTGGAATCATATGTAATGATTGGTTATCAGTCTAACAAAGGGTAAAGTTTAGGGACAAAAACAATTCAGCATGTGGTATAAATGACAGGGTATTTTCATTTGGGTTCTACATAGAACCATTAGCTAACAAATTTAGCCCACACAAACTGCGGACGAGAAGTGCAATGGCTTCTTTAACCTACTCTATGGTGAAAAGAATCTCCTTTAACCCAGAGCATTTACTCTGTACATTAAAAGAGTCTGTTACGTTAAACTGTCACCAACCTCGGAAGTCAAACTAGGATTTCTCATCTTTTGCCTCACAAAAGCTATGCTGAAGAATTCTTTCTGTCCTTTTCGTCCATCAGTTTATGTAGTGGGCCTCGGTCCTTGGTCCATGTTTGTACTAGGGTCTGTCCACGAGAAGATCCTGTGGAGTGGCTCTGCCAGGCACACGGGCATGAGGAGTTTGGGCCGCCCGTCTGGGGGTTTGGCCCTTCTGTGCACAGAGAATACTTCTCTCACTCCTATTGCTAAGATCCTTTTAATAAAAGACCTTGAGCACCTCTTTTTGCACAAAGTACTGGTTTATCTAAATTGCCATTTCTAGGGAAACTCTGCGAAGATATGGGAGAAGGCCTGCATGGAACTTTGTCCCAATTCATGCTTTGTTGCTTAGTTTTGTTTTTGTGGTTGTTATAGTTTTGGGCTCCAGTCCAGTTGCATGTTGTCTCAATGATCTTACATCCATGTACTGGGGGATAGTAAGAGGCCTCTCTACCTACCCCTATTGTGAAGGAGTTCATAAAGGACTTTGAACATTTTAGATTTAAAATGAAATAGATAAGGAAACAATAACAACAGCTGTAGGAAACCCTTGAACCTGATCTCTCCGTTCCTCTACCTCAGGGGTCCCCAAACTTTTTACACAGGGGGCCAGTTCACTGTCCCTCAGACCATTGGAGGGCTGGACCATAAAAAAATCTATGAACAAATTCCTATGCACACTGCACATATCTTATTTTAAAGTAAAAAAACAAAAAGGGAACAAATACAATATTTAAAATAAAGAACAAGTAAATTTAAATCAACCAACTGACCAGTATTTCAATGGGAACTATGCTCCTCTCACTGACCACCAATGAAAGAGGTGCCCCTTCCGGAAGTGCGGCGGGGCCGGATAAATGGCCTCAGGGGGCCGCATGCGGCCCGCGGGCCGTAGTTTGGGGACCCCTGCTCTACCTCATCCTTTCCTGACTCATCTTCAGCAAATGTTTATGGATCACTTACTCTAGGCTAGTCATTTACTGGGGTGAGAGGAAGTTACCAAGCTAAGTGCTGGTGCCCTCTCCCAGAATAAGGAACTTGCTGAGCGACCACAGGCGTCCAAGCTGTGGGCCAAGCAGAGTGTCGCTCACACGCTGGTGAGGCTTCTGCAGTCCAGCACCTTCGTGCTCTCTGCAGTCTGATAAAATCATGGAATTTCACTAAGCAATGAATACCCAACGAAGTCTTTGTTTTAATGTTTTATCTTCATTAACTCTAACAAGCTTTTAAGTGAGCAGCACAGAGCCCTGCCCACAGTGCACACACAACAGACAGACATTTGTCAGTGTTATTTTGAGACCACGTGAGCACCCAAGGAGAGGTAATTATACAGAGTTGACGATTATTATGTGGTGAGGGGGTTACATGGATTATTTCATGTAATTCTCACAACAACCCTGTTTTTAAGTGAAAAATATGTTTATGCCCATTTTAAAGATAAAGACATCAAGGCGGGGAGAGCTCAAGTAACTTGGCCAAGGCTGGTTGTCCAGCTAATAAATGGAGGAATCAGGCTGCAGGCTCCTGTTGTTCTCAGCCATCACCCAGTGGGGTAGCCGTGGCCGCTGGCAGAGGCCCTGTACGTCCAACTGGGAGTCCTGAGAGAGGGCATCACTGGGGAAGCAGCTTCTGTACTGGCCCTGAACTATGTTGCAACCCATAATTTTTGTACCCTCTGGGTATACTTTGCCTCACTATGGGGGAAGAAAAAAAGAAACACATTTCAAACCTATTAATGGAAATTACTATTGGAAGGAATTGTTGTGAACCCTTTTGAATATGAGTATCACTTTTGGGAAAGAAGATGTTTACCTGTTAAATGACCTGTTAGAACAGGTGTGGATTTTCACGAGTGGGGATACCTAAGGCAAGGAAGGCTCACAGTGGGAGTGACAGTGACAAGCTCCCGCAAACGAGAATTCCACAGACAGGATACAAACACTGCATTAGAGGACAAGTGACTTTCTATGGCATATGGCAAGTATGCTCAGTTGAATTTATAGGTTTTGTTTTAATTAAATTTATTCAGGTAACATTGGTTAATAACATTATATAAATTTCAGGTATATAACATCATAATTCAGTATCTAAACATTCTATTGTGTGCTTATCATCAAAAGTCTGGCTTCCATCTGTTATCATATATTTGACCAACCCTTTACTCAATTCACCTCCCCCCAACCCCCCTTTCTGTCTGGTAACCACCATTCTGTTGATCTGTATCTAAGGGTTTGTTTTTGTTTTCTATGTTTGTTACTTTGTTGTTTTATATTCCACATATGAGTGAAATCAGGTATTTGTCCTTTTCCATCCAACTTATTTCAGTTAACATAATCCCCTTGAATTCATAGGTGTTTAAGGAAACCAAAACACCACTTTCTTATTTCTCTTCTACTCAAAGGCTACCAGGTGAGGCAATAAAAATAGCTAGTAGAATTTACCTGAGATATTCACATGTAATATTATTTCCTGACTTCAAAATTTGGAGGTAGAAAGAGGTATAGTTGTGGAGGGGATTGATGATCTTACTTGCGGTCCAACCCCTTAGCGACGAAAATTAGTTCAAACCTGCCCTGGAGGGACTGAGTAAGATTGGTTTTGGGTTGTTGTTTTTTTACCAGAGTCCCCTCCTTCTTAGTGCTCTCGCTCATTTTTTTTTTTTTTTTGAAGGTAATTTTTGCAAGTATTGAGAGCAAGAAGGTATTTTACAATGTAACAAATAATAACAACAACAATAGCAACAGAGTCGCTACATCATCAAGCACACTCTTTCCTCCTTTCCTTTAATCTGTTATTGTTTTTGGTCTTCACTATGGCCAGCTGACTGACATACTGACCAATCACAAAACCGAGATCTGGAAGGTACAATGAGCCTTTGGCAACTTGTGAGCACACCTCAAAAAATCTGCCTCCACCATTTGCCTGCTCCCCAGCCTGCATCAGTAGTGGACAGGTCCCAGTGAAGTAAGAACTGTCCAAGTTCTCAGCGCTCATTTAGTGGCCCGGGCAGAAAAACAAAAGAGGTGTGGGCAGCCTGTCAGGGAGACAACCCCAGCCTATTCCCTGTGTTTTTAAACTGGACTAGTAAGACCTCGGGGAAGGTTATTTTACCTGAATTTACCTCTTAGCAACAAAAACTTTACCTACAGAGAATAGTATTCTGTGGGTTACCAAGTAACTGGCTGTGACAATTACCAAACTGCTGGTCAACTAATCTACATACCCTTTAACCTCTAGCCAGCTGAACCAGGGACTGTGGACAGCTCACAAACAATAGGCACACATCTAATATTTTATTTAAGAGCTGACAGAAGCCCCAGCTGTATGAATCCTGCAGCCACGTGGATTGAACTGTTATAATTTGGATGTCTGGCTCCCCAAGATCTGCTGTGCTTGAAGGGTTGTTGAAGCAGGGGAGACACCAAAAATAATTTCTACCAGAAGGCTACCCTGCAGAGCTTCTGGAGAAAATATTTCTTGTAACTAAATACAAAGTGCAAGGTTTTGTTGGGAATAAAGAACCTGCAAAGATAGTCACTTAGAGAAAGTCAAAACAAAATATGTTCCTTCACAAACTTGTATTGATAAATGCTGAGTTGGCTTGGCTGTAGAATTTACCACACAGACACTAGATTAGAATTTCAAGCACTGTGAGATATAGACAAGTATGTATCACCATTAGGATTATATGTAGATAATCTTGTTCTAATCTAAATGACCCAATTATAAACCAAGATTACTTACCAAGTAATTTCTCTTCTGGACTCTGAGGTGGGGAAAAAAACCCCAAAAACAAATAAGGGTTATTTTTATGCATATATTATTCACATGCCTGTCTTTAGGGTTTTTACTTACATCTGAAAATACTTTTCCCTGTCTTTGTGAATCCCCAAATTGTCTATTTCAACTTGCAGGTTTACTCATTTCCCACACACAATCAGCTGTGGAAGATAAGTCTGTTGCAGATTGCAATGTCCAAAATTATTTAGAGGAGACCTCACTACTACCCCTCCCCTTCCTGCCTCCACAAGACCCCCTCTGGGTACCCAAGGGAACCTATTTACAGAGAGTGGAATCGTAAATGGCTGAAACCAGTCTTTTAAAAACAAATGTGCCGGAATCTCCACATCAACACCACGAGCAGTCATTTTCTAAAACTTTGCTTCTGGGTTCCGTGGTGCTGCTTTTGTGTGAGACATCCTTGGAACTCTTCAGAATCAGTTTACCATCACATAGTAAAAGCTCATCACATTTTATGTTGGACCAACCAAATAATCTAGCACCTAGAATAGTGTCTGGCACCCAGTCATGTCAATAAGTAGTTGTTGAATGAATGAGTGAATGAATTCAGTCTCATCCACTCATCTTATTAACCAGAAAGCTCTAAGTGACCTTGACTTATGGAAATATTTCAAATTCACATCTACTAGATGAAAATTTGCCATTCTTGAGATTAGTCAAAGAAATATAATGTTCCTAAGGAGACACTTTATTCGTTTATTCATTGAACAAATGTTTGTAAGGTGTCTTCTATGAACAGGTAGTTAATATTCTAGGTCTTTAGTTATAGTGATGAACCAGGCAAAAGTGCTCATGAGTTTTAGCAAGGAGAAACAGAAAATAAATATATACTAGGGTTTCAAGTAATAATATATACCGTGGGATATTTAAATAAAGAGGAGAAGAGAAGGAGAGAGTGAAGCAGTGAGAGGAGAAGTGTCTCTGAGGAGATGGTATTTGAGCAGAGACCTGAATGGATGAGGGAGAAGGACATGTGAAGTCTGGGGGAGGATCTTGAAGGGAAGGAATGCAGTTATGTAACTATTATAATAAAAAAAGATCATTAACATTGGCAACTTAAAGTCTAGCATTTTTGGAGTAATTATAAAGCCCCTAAATGCATTTACTTTGTAGAAGAAAAGTATTTATGCCATGCATATGTTTCAGGAGACATTTCTTGTAAAATCTCATTAATCCAGTCCTAGGACTGCTATATTTGTTACTGAATAATTTTTCAGTAAGTGTTCTCAACCTTCCTCTTATAACATAGTCTTTGAGATGCCAAGAGTCCTGTGAAACCATGTCCAGCACTGCTTGCAGGGTGCTGCAGATGTATGCGCTGTGACTCATGCCGCAGGCCTGATGCTGGTGTGGTTTGTGGGTGTGTCACGCTTCCCTAGTGGAGTGGAAACTCCCTAGGGGTATGGACCCTACCTCTGTATTCTGTGTACTCCCCAGTGTGGGTCTTCTACACAATAGATGCTCAATAAATATGTATTTAAAATGCATAAATATAATAAAACACAAAGTATTTAGTGCACCATCAAGCTGATTCCCTGCCCTACTCATAGATTCTCATTGAGTGCACCCATAGTAACTGGGTGCTGTCTCCTCAAAACCATGCTTTTGGGAAGATTCCATTTGATCCAGGGCCAGAGTTTTTTATTGTGTGTATGTCTCTTCAGTACATTCTTCTCCAGGCTGGGAGATGAACTCTCCACATTCTGTGGCCTGCCCTGTTTCTTTCTCTTACTGATAAGAGGAAAGAGACTAGGTAGACCAGTGAGGGATGGAAATGGAGATGGAGATGGAGAATTCTTATTCTCATGAGATCTAGCTATACTTCCTGTACTTCATCAGTTAGATTCTCCATAAATTTTCCTTGGGAAATAATTTAAATAGATAACCATTCTTTTAAACCAAAACATTCTTAACTAGAGCAATTTATTTAACACTTCTTTAACCTTTAGGTGTTTTTTTTTTCTTTCAGTTTTTGCTTTTGGTGTGTTGAAAAAAGAAAGTATATGCTTAAAATTTTTTAATTTGAGACAGCTATTTATAAAATGTCATATAAAGGAAAAAATTTTATAGTTATATTTTTGATCTTTTCCTTTTTCATTACTTTCATTGAATTTCAACTTAACACTCTTTTTCTAATCAGAGAGCAGGTAAAAATTCACCATTTTTTTTTGTTAGGTATGAAAAAAATGATATAACCTTTCACAGTTAAATCTAGTCCATATAGAATTAATTTTGGTGTATTTGTGAGATGAGATATGACTGAAGCATTTAAAAAATGCTACTAGCCAGTTGTCCTAGAATCATTCTTCCCTTTCTCACTGATTTGTGATATCTCCTTGATCATATGTAAAGTTTATACATATATATTTCACATAGGTCTGTTACTAGGCAAACCTATTGATTCAAAAGAGAATATTTTTTAAAATAAAGAAAATATGTCTAGTCAGTATTAATTTTACCTAGAGAAATCAACTGGATTCAGAGAAGGATGGTGTTAAGTTAGAGGACTTAAATTACAAAGTCATTTGATTCCTATGACTTTACCCTCTAGGACTCTGAATGACAAGTTGATATTTATATTGGATTATTTTTGTCTTCTTTCTGGGGCACCCTGAGTCATTGATAATTTTGGTAATTTCTGAAGAGTTAGTATAGATTTTATATTACAGAATTTCAATTTATGAAATTGTTTAACTTTAAAAAACACATAGCTATCTAACATTTAAAACTGTGCTAGATTTGAGCACCTGGCAGAAATGATAAGCACATACTGTCATTTTTCTCTTTTTGCTTCCATAGTAATATGTTAATTGATTAGGACCTTTTTTGCATTGAATTTGGGACCTTAGAATTCTTCTTAACACAATGCTCCAAGCAACTGCTATTACCACTTGGTAGTAAAATATAATCTATTTTCAGATTAATTCTAGCAAGCACTATAAATTCTTAGGTAATATAGACCAGTTTTAATGTAGAATAGAGCTACATGATGGAAATTGTTAGTGTAGATTTAGGGCAGTGTTCTTAAATTTTTTTTGACTGTTGTCCGTAATAATGAAGACATGATATATTTATATTTAGCCATAAAAAGAGAAAAATTGGATTAAAATGTTGATTCATTTTTAGGAAAAAGATATTTATGCTAACTGCAA